>NC_080066.1:137096227-137399663 GCF_949987535.1 Balaenoptera acutorostrata
TTCCTACGCATTTAAATTTATTAGTTTACATTGTTATTATTGGCAGTCTTTCTTGCTATTACACTTCCAATGTTATTCATCAGCTAAGTGAGATAAATGAGAAAATGGCTCAATCTGCATAATCTTTCTCCTAAATATTAAATGAGTACAAAATAAAGTGTAGTCTACAGTAGTGAAAGCTACTCATTTACTTTTCCTATTTTATTATGAAAATTTTCAAACATACAGAAAAGTTGAAAGGCTTACACAGTGAGTAGTTATATACCCACCACCTAGATTCTATTATTAACATGTTACTTTACTTGCTTTAAATCACTTACCTATCTATCCATCAATCCATCTTATTTTTTGGATGCATTTCAAAGTAAGATGCAGACATCATTACACATCACTCCTAAAGAATAGAGCATGCATATTACAAATAGAGTTAAATATTTGTTCATGAATTCTTACTTTTGAGGTAAAATTTTCTTACAATTAAATGATCGTAAGTGTACCATTTAATTAGTTTTGACAACCTGTATAGCCTAAACCACTATCTAGATATAGAAATGTATCAATCTCCTCCACCCCAGGAGCACCATAGATCAATTTTGCATGTTCTAGAACTTCCTGTATATGGAATCATATGGTATATATTCTTTTGTGTCTGGCTTCTTTTACTCTGCATAATGCTTTTGAAATTCTTACATATTGCATGTTTTAGTAGTTTGCTCCTTTTTGTTGCTGAGTAGCATACCATTCAATAAATTTACCACAATTTATTCATTCTCTTGCTGATTCCTTTTTTTTTTTTTTTTTATTGGAGTATAGTTGCTTTACAATGTCGTGCTAGTTTCTGCTGTACCGCGAAGTGAATCAGCTATACGTGTGTATATATATATATATCCCTTCCCTCTTGGATCTCCCCCTCACCCCACCCCCACACCAGGGCTGTTTCCAGGTTGGGTTGTTATGAATAAAAAGCTTTTATTCTTGTAAAAGTTTTTTTTTTTTTTTTAATATGTTTTCATTTCTCTTGGGCAAATACCCAGGAGTGGAATTGTTGGGACATAAGATAGGTGTATATTTAGTTTTAGAAGAAGTCAGGCTGTTTTCCAAAGTGGTTATGCCATTTTACATTCCCACCAACACTGTATGCGAGTTTCAGTCATTCCCATTTCCCCACTAATATTTGATGATATCAGTCTTTTAAATTTTAACTATTCTGGTAGGTGTGTAATGGTGGGTTTTTTTACAGTGAAGTATAGTTGATATACAATGTTGTGTTAGTTTCAGGTGTACAGCTATAATGGTATTTTGTTGTGGCTTAAATTTGCATTTCCTTTATGGATAATGATGTTAAACACCTTTTTTGTGTACTCAGGCATTTACATATCTCCCTTTACTGTTCAAATCATTTTTCTAATTTTAAATTGGGTTATCTTTATATTTTTAGTTGTATAAGTTCTTTACACATTTTGGATGCACATTCTTTGTCAAATATATATTTCATAAATATTTTCTCCTCATCTGTGATTTGCCTGTTCCTTTTCTTATTGATGTTTTTTGATGAGCAGAGTTATAAATTTGGTGAAATCTAATTTATCAGATTTTTCTTTTTATTGTTTGTGCATTGTGTGTCCTGTCTAAGAAGTATTTGCCTACCCTCAAACTGCAAAAATATTATCCTATACTTTAAAAATCTTTAGAGTTCTAGCTTTTACATTTAGATCCATCTTGAATTGATTTTCCTCTGTGATGTGATGTAAGATCAAGGTTCTTTTTTCATTTTCCCATATGGTCATCCAGTTGTTCCAGCACCATTTGTTGAAAAGACTTTCCTTCCTCATTGGATTACTTTGGTACCTTTATCAAAAATCAAATGGCAGTAAGTGTGGGCTCTCTGTTCGGTTCCATCACCTATTTATCTGTCTGTGTGTCAATACCACAGGTTTTGATTACTGTAGCTTCATAATAAGTCATAAAATCAGAAAACAAAGTCCTCCACACCTGTACTTCTTTTTCAAGCTCCTATTAGATATTCTAGGTTCTTTGCATTTCCATACAAATTTTAGAATCAAAATCTATTCATATACTCTTAAAAACTGAAGTTTAAAATGTTTAATATAGCCATGCATCCAAATAGAGTTCCATGCACCCAAGAAGAGTTTTATGCATTTATGTTCCTGTATTAATTGAGACACTAACATCTTAAGGTCACTCACCTCATCATGAGAGTCAATATTTCTTCCCATTGGTACATCAACTACTCCCAAATCATGTGGCACATGCTTCCACCAGTGAGCCATTTGTAGTTAGCAGCTCTGCATTTTTCAGACTGGATTAACTAACCAGGTCCTATCACATCATAAACACAACTAGCTACAATAACAAAGTAGCTCATTACTTTGACTAAAATCAAGTAAATTCAAATATCAAAATTTTAACTGATCCATTTAAAAAATTGTGGCTTGTTTGTTTCAAGTTAATCCTAATGAATAAGCTGAAACAAAATTTGTAATTTCTAAAGAAAACAGAAGAAAAAATTTATTCTAATTGCTGAACTAAGTTTTAAATAAAGATTTCTATAAAGAACAGCTTACCATGACTTAAATATTCTTTCTGCAGGGTATCATAGAGTGATACTTTCCAAAGCCTAGTTATTTTATCCATCATATGGTAATTAATAGCAACGGGGTAGCAGACCTCTTTTTAAATTTTTTTTTTTCTTTTTAAATTCTAGTCGATTCCACACTTTCTCAAAGATTCTTTCTATCTTGAGAAAATGGTTTGGAAAAAAGAATAACTAGTGGAAGGGGAAAGGGAAAAAGAAGTCTTTCTTATAAAGTTAAATCTTTAGCAGACACTGCATGTACTTAACATATTCACAGAAGTATCCCCTCCAGTTATGTTGCAAAAGCCATGCAAATAATAATTGTGGCTAAGTGCACAACACTGACAGTCAATATTGTATTTTCCAAGCTTGTACTCATTATTCTTTATAGTATTCATGCATTTTGTGAAAGATCAAAAGATTTACATATCATATGGAGTGCTTTAGGGAATAACTTGCTGAGTACTTTAAATGCACAATGTTCCGTAGCCTTTTAAATACGGATTTCACTTCTCTCTTCTTTGTGATAAAGAAATAACAAGATAGAGCTAGATGTTTTTTCGTAATATAATAAAAAGCCTATTTTAAAATATAAGATAAAAGTTTGATATTTTTATCTGTAATTCTAAATACAATTCTGTGATCCAAAATAATAAATTATGGGTTTTCTTCCATATGTGTGTTGAAAAAGCATCCATATGACCCAACTCCAACAGATTCTCAAGCAATTCGTTACATAAACATGCCACAACTTTTATTGAAGTTATTAAATAATAAAACTGATTCAGTTGCCTGAAGACACTGACAGGGTAGTCTTTCTGGAAACTGAGAACAGGACTCCATTCCAAAAAGCTTTAATATAAAATAAGGTGGGAGGAGCTAGCAACAGGCATATTTCAGTGAGCATGGATATAAAAACATAAGGGAGAAAATTCTTAAGAGAAAAGGAGTCTGGTTTACTAGCCAAATTTCCCTTACCCGAGATGAATCAAAAAGGAGTTTGAAAGGTTTACCATTCCCAGACTCCGCATAAAGCTCATCAGTATTTCTTCCGCTCATAAGGTTATTATCAACAATAATATTAAGAGGCAGTTATCGACATGAACAACACCAGCTGGAAGACACTGCTCTTCGAACAACAGCTTAGAAGAGAAACCATGAAAATTTCCAAAAATCACCCATGCCAACGTGAATCATACCAGAAAGACATTCTCCCAATACCCCCCAAAATATTAGTGATTAAATATTTTAGGAACACTGCTTTCCAGGTTTGGTTTTTCCCCCCGATAAATCATACTAGTTTAACTAACATTAGTTATCCAGATCAATAATTACAATATCGAGGTTTTTGTTTTTGTTTTTGTTGCAGTTACTTTACCCTGGTGCTTTCTACAGCATGTACATTCAACCGAGGAATAAGGAGGGGACAACTGAAGGAGAAGAGGGAAGGAAAGACCTTATAACGTATAAGGATAGGAGTGCTGGCACCATATTACCGTAGGATACTGAACAGGTGACACGTTTATGCTTTCCAATCCAGCCAAATACTCAAAAATTTTTCAGCACGGGAAAGCACACAGGAAGGAGGTTGAATGGTACATGAGCCAATTCAAAGCATGTAATGCTTCAGCAACTGGTAGAAGAATGTCACTCACTCATATGTAACCACTTTGCACAAGGATGCACACAAACACCCTTTATTTTATCCATTACTGTCACAGTGTTTTCCTGCCACAGACCAAATTCTGGTAGAGGGGCATGGATAAGAGAGGAGGGTTCATCATCATAAAGCCTTTCTTCCTGACAAGTCCTTGTTTTCCTATTGTGGAAAAAAAAAATGCTGGGAAAAACTGGAGAGTGTATTGATTTGGAGCATCTCACTTTACTCCAGAACAAACCGAATGAAAACTGTTCTTTAATGAAGCATAACAGTGTAGAGAATTCTGCTTAAATATTTGCTCAGATAATATTTTCTTACTCTGAAGCTGTGAATCTGGCAACAGAGACAGATTAATAATAGCAATGAGCCCTGTGACTGTTTGAAGAGAGACTGTGTAACCCAACTGCAATCAAATTAGCTTTGATAACTTCTACCACAGAACCATATACAGAGTGCCAGGGAGCTCTCCTCCATGAGCCTAAGTGTTTAAAGTTGTGACACTGGCCCCTCTACATCCTAGAGTGTTGCTCTAGTGAATGCTACTGAAATTACAAAGTCAGAAAGTACATGAAATTGTGCCATCTGATTCAGCTTCAGCTTCAGAAATAGTATTTCAAAACACTTGAAGAAAAACTGCAGCTTTTAAACCCATATCTACATTTAACATCACAGTACAGAGGATGTCTGGATAATAATCCTGAACTAAAGAAGCCAAAAACATAAAATAGTGATCTTTAGGGAAAAGAAAAAAATATATATATATATACAACTAAAGAAATAGGGTTTTTTTTTCTTTTATAATGAGAAGGAGAGGAAGAAAACAATAAAGTGAGATTTGGGTTTTCCCCTATTAGACTATCAGATCATTTACATCCAGTGTTGGTGACATGCAAAATAATAGGCATTAGCATAGCTGCTGGTGACCTTGGAAACTGATACAATCTTTGTAGAGGGCAATCTGACAATACATATCAAAAATCTTTAAAATGGACTTAGAAATTCCTCCTCTATGAATTTACACTGAGGAAATAGATAAAAAGAAATTAAAAATGTTCATTTTGGCTTTGTTCATAAAAATGAAAGACAAGTTGAATATTCAAAATGGGGGTATGTTATATATATGGAAGATATATACAATGTCTACTAAGAATTTAATATCAGTTTTTAATATTAATATGCAGATTTGATATGAAAATATGTTCACAATATATCAGGTGAAAAGCATATTACAGAGCAATCTTTTTGTCATGTTCTTGATTTTATAAAATGTGTGTGTTATGTATGTCCAAGCACAGAAAAAGAACAGCAATTATCTCAGGTAAAATGTTTGTAAATAAGCTTTTGCTGTTTTTCTTATTCTTTTTGCTGTTGCTTAACATACTTAATATATGTACAAGTTCACTTTACAATCAGAACTAAAGCTATAAAACTGTTTCCATTTTGAACAAAGAAAGAAGCAATCCATTTGATTTTAAAATAAAAACTTTTTTGAGTGCTCAGCATCAAATTCTACTTTAATACATAAATTCATACTTAAGTGATTATTATATACATATTTTTAAAATCAAATCTAGAAACTTTGACCAAAGGTGGCACTATTAGTGCAGGTTCAGTTACAGGGAACAGAATCTACTCTGGTTCACTGAGGTAGAAATGGATTTATTACAATGTACAGCATGGCCTATGGGATGGGTGGGATGGCCAAAGAAACAGATCCTAGGCTGAGTTTCTAGGAACTGCCTGAAGCAGTAGATCTGTTAATTCTTCTTAACTCAGTCTTTGGTAAACATATCTGACTGGTGAAATCAAATTACATTTGAGTCTACATCTAGTCTGCAAGGGAGTCCAGGAAATGTAGTTTTCAGATTTTTAGCTTCTGCAGCATAGGAAAGCACACAGAAAAGAGGTTGAATGGTGAGTGGGTCAATCAAAAGCATATGCTTCAGCAATTGAGTAGAAGAATGTCAGTTAATATGTGGAGAGATTTCTATTATTACTTTGCCAAGTGATTGTTATAAACCCTTTCTGCAGAGTTTCTATTCATATACCAAGGCTGATGGAAGGAAAGAAGTGTGGTGGATGGAATATGTCTAAAAACCAAACAGGTCAGAAAAAAAGAGTTGGTAAATCATCAATTATCCTTCTCTTTATACTTCAGCTTGTTCAAATAACTTTTAAAAGTTTTAATGAGATATCTTTTCTAAAATAGTTTTAACTTCTTTATATGTGTGTTTCATGAATTTGAATACTCTTTTCAAATTCAAACACAATTTTATTTGTTAATAGCCTTTAATCATAGCAGGTAATCTTAGCTAAATAATTACCTTTCTAAATTAAATAACAGCATATATGCTTAGTTCATAAATTTTTTCTGAGTTCTCCCTTGCAGCGGTATTTTCAGATAATGGTACACATAATCTTCATATTTTTTATGTGTCTTTTAACATATGGGTGTGTGTATCTGTTCTTAATCTTTCACTGGCAATGATGATGTTTTATCACTCTCTCTACTTTCTCTGCTAGAAAAATATTACTCAGCCTTCAGGACTCAATCCCAAAATCTTCTCCTCTGAAAAGGCTTTCCAAATTTTATGTCAGAATTTTATTATTTTCACCCTGTTTCTCTGTACCATCACTACTAAAAGACTTAGCATAGTGTATTGTAGAGAGTATAATACCTGTCTCCATTTCTGCCCCTTCCCCCTCACACTGAGAGGAATTTGAGGACAGGTTTTGGTTATGTGACCTCCGTTGGGAGCACGGGGTGAACGTACTAAGAGTGGAGGAGGAGTGACCCTCCAAAGGAAAATTAGCATGCTCTCATTAGAAGAAGGAGGAAGAAAATCAATGAATGGCCACTGTACAATAAAGAGAACATCCCAACTGGATCTCAAAGGCGTTTCAAAGGAAAAAAGTCAGTCTAAAGACTCACATATGATTCCATTTATATAACATTCTCAGCATGACAAAATTATAGAGATGGAGAAGAGATTAATGGTTGTTAGGGGGTAAGAATGGCGGTGGAATCGTACTCCTGGGCATATATCCGGAGAAAACTCTAATTTGAAAAGATACATGCACCCCTATGTTCGTAGCAGCACTATTTACAATAGCCAAGACATGGAAGCAACCTAAATGTCCATAGACAGATGAATTGATAAAGATGTGTTACGTATATATAATGGAATATTAGCCACAAAACAAGAATGAAATAATGCCATTTGCAGCAACATGGATGGTCCTAAAGATTATCATACTAAGTGAAGTAAGTCAAAGACAAATATCATACAATTTCACTTATATGTGGAATCTAAAATATGATACAAATGAACTTATTTACAAAACAGAAACAGACTCACAAACATAGAAAACAAACTTATGGTTACCAAAGGGGAAAAAGGGTGGGGGAGGGATAAATTAGGGGTTTGGGATTAGCAGATAAAACTACTATATATAAAATAAACAACAAGGTCCCACTATATAGCACAAGGAACTATAGTCAATATTCTGTAATAAACCATAATGGAAAAGAATATGAAAAGGAACATATATATATATATATATACTATATATATATATACTCTCTCTCTCTCTCTCTCTATTTATATATATACATACACACTTACATATAACTGAATTACTTTGCTGCACACCAGAAACTAACACAATATCGTAAATCAACTATACTTCCAAAAAAAAAAAAAAAAAAAAGAATGGTGGTGGAGAAGAAAAGTAGGTATGACTATAAAGTCATGGAATAGTTCTACATATTGATTCTGGTGGTGGTTAGGTTACACAAATGTATACATGCAGATCAGAGTTCTGAAGAAAAGAAAATGTGATCCAAGAAACTCTTATCCAGTGAGGCAAATGTTATTCTTATATGAAAGCTACAGGTAGATATTCTCAAACTAGGGGAAAAAACCCCTTAGAAATAAAGCATCCATATACCCTTCTTTAGAAAAAACTACTTGACAATTAAATTCATCTTATTCTGAGATTAATCAAAATTCATAACTTAGAATGGAAGCTGTTGTAAAAGGACTGGAAATGAGCATTATAGTCATTTAAATGTATTAAATGAATTAATACAATACATTTTTAAAGATCAGAATCTCAATATTACAAACATGGGCGTTGTACAAATAATCACATAAAAACTGGGAAGTGAGAGCAGAGGAGATGAGAGAGTATGTAAGAGTACAAAGATTCTCTTATTTCATAGAAAAGCTTAATTGGTAATATCTAATTTTTTTTTTTAACATCTTTATTGGAGTATAATTGCTTTACAATGGTGTGTTAGTTTCTGCTTTATAACAAAGGGAACCAGCTGGGTGATATCTAATATTGAAACATACATAACTGCAGTTCAAACTTGTTATAATCTTTTTTCTTAAATTTAGAGATATCATGTGGAATATGTTAATTCTTACCATGAAAACACACTTAGTTTAAGTTTCACAGTTCCTGAAGTTTCCTTTTCCCCATTAAATTAAAAGAAAATTACATGTATTTTGTTTTTGTTTTATTAAAAATAACTTCTAGAGTATGGTCTCCATTTTATAAAAGCATTTCTCTCTCTCCCTCTCCCTCTCTCCCTCTCTCTCTCTCTGTATTTGTAGGTGTACACACAGAAAGATATCTGAAAATATGTTCATCTAATGTAATGAGTACAATATTATTTCTGGGTAATTGAACTTGAGGTGATTTTAAAATATTCAGCATTATTTGTCAATGTCTGATTCTTTTCTATGTGTATGTTTCATTTTTATTAAAATAGTGAAATTTTTTTACTTAAAAATATGGATATAAAATATGCCACAGAAAATTATTAGAAAATAAGTCAACAGCTGTTATTTCTAGGTGGTGGATTTATTAAACACTTTTTTCTTTGTACTTTAATAATTTTTTAAATTTTAGAAATAAATAATATTTTAATTAATAAATAAAAGATGAGCAGTGACCTAAGAAACTAAGGAAGACTTTTCCAATATCCGAAATTTATTGTTGAAATTAAGGCTAGATAAAAATCAACACCTCAGGCAGACAGGAGGATCCAGAAGCCCTGTGCTCCATTTTTAGGTTCTTTCTCTGCATTACTCTAAATCACTTAATATATTTTCATTTCTTAGTAGTCAGATCTGCACACTAACCAATTGACAGTGTGACCACCATCTCAACGATCTGGGTTTTCAACGAAAGATGCGGTGATACAGTTTCTTAACCCTGTTGATTTGAAGGGATATTTGTGAGTGCTTCAGTTCACATGGTTTCATTTGATGCCCTGGGAAAGGACTGGACAGATTCCCCCAGCCAAATGAAAGCCTCTCTGAAACTGGGAAGTGAGCAAGGTGTGGAACAAGCTGAAAATATCATGTAGATCTTAGTAGAGAAATCTGAGTAGAGAGTAGGGTTCAGAGAAGAAGATCTACTTCAGGTACCAACTATGAGGTGTAGGCGTTGAAACTCCTCTGTGTAAAATGTTCTGACTTCTAAGAAAGTCTCATGGCTTGGAACAATGCTGTTGCTATTCAAACACAATCTACTGTAAGATTTACAAGTACTTCCAAAGATTCTACCTTGACAATGGCTTACATTCGTTTGCAGATCTGTGTGGGTTATCCCACCTAAATGAAGGGAGAGAGAACTGGGGACTTGACCCAATACAGCCAATATGACTGTGAAGCACCCTTTCCATGACTGTGTCCAGAGAGATGGGCTGGAATTGAAGAGCAGAGCTGATCTTTCTGGGAATCAATTACAACTTAGAGGAGCATCTGCTAATCAGAACAGCTAATATTTATCAAATGCTTAAGGTGGACCCGCAACTATACTAAGTATTTGACATAATAAAATATTAAGTATCTTATTTAACCCTCATGATCTCTATTATCTTCATTTTATAGATGAGGAAATTGAGGATCAGAGAAGTTAAGAAACTTACCCAAGGTTACATGGTCACATAGCTGGGTAGCACAGGATCCAAACTAAGACCAACTGTGCTGTCCGTTGTGTGTCCTTGTTGATATCTGCTGCAAAGAGGGAGACTACATAAGACTTGTGGTAGCCACAGATCTGATAAACTTCAACACAGGAAGGTGGAATTCTTCCTCTTGATTTTAAACCCCAGTACAACTTTTATATATTATGGCCAAATGTAACAATACCAAAACATAAATTGAAAATAACAGTACAAATAATGTCTATTCTAAAATCGCACTTAGCCACTGAAAAACCCTCTGGATTTATCAGAATACAAATAAAAGAGTGATGAATGCACTTTACAGAAATGCATAAAGGTATACCAAACCAGCCAATTTGTCCTGAGACAAGACCATGTAACAGTTCTAAAGTCATGGGTGTTTAGAATCTATTGAAAATATTACTACTTCTTTATAATGAATGTAATGTTAATCAAATGATAATGGTTTCTGTTTAAGGACCACAGAGAGTGGATAATACAAAAGCCACTTATATTTTGCTTTGATTTGCAATTTATATTATTTTTGCAGCAACAGATTTACCTGCCTATTGAATGTTGCTTATTCAGACTAGTAAATCAGTTTGTTTTCCCTGAGCATAAACCAAGTGAGTAAGTTGGGGAGTGTTCACACGTTAAGGAGAAGTAAGGGGGTGCATAGTGCACAGATCATCTAGTGCAGAAGACTGGACTTGTTATTCTTTGAGGACATTGAAGAAATCCCTGCCCTCATGGAATTTATGGTCTAGTTGTAGAGATAAAATGTACACATATAAGACACCTTAAATTTTTGAAGCAACACGTTAACAAAAGCAAAAAAAAAAAAAAGATAAGATGTAAATTACAATTAAATACAAACGTTCTAAGGATATGCAAAGAATAAAATGATTAGAACAAAGATAACTAGTAAGTGAAGATTTTTGAACTGAGTTTATATGAAGCCTTCCGAGGATGAAAAGCTTATGAAAGATAATCCCCAACACCTAGTCTAAATTAAATAAAGGTTGCTGCTTGATGGTGTTTTTTTTTCATGTCAAATATGCCAAGAGACATATGTGGTCCTCTATCAGTAGAGTTAAGAAGTGAACTCTGCTTTTCCTTTAACAAGAAGATTGTCAATAGTTCTTTTGGTTTCTCTTTGTGAAATAAAAATTTCAATGTTTTTCCTAGATATTGGAGGCTAACAATGCCATATATAAACTGCCTTTCATTCCATACACGTTTGAATTTATTTGAGCAGAGGAGCATGGACATAAAAGTCTTGATTTAATATACATTTTAGGATAAATAGCTATTAGTTCTATTATATTATGCCAAGGTGAGGAGTTAGATGACTCATAGCCAATAAGGAAAATGTCACTATACAATCCCACAGAGATAAAATTGAAATATATGCTATAAAAGAGATTATTTTAGCTCCAGAAGAAACTGAACATATCCTGGTGCTTTTCAATACAGAGTGACTTTCACTTCGCCTTTGTACATTGAAGTTCAGAAATTAACTATTTTGCCAGACAACTTGCTTTTTTGCTGTGAGCATGTCTCTCAAGCCTGTCATTACAAGTTCTCTTATATTTTCTATTATAAATGTCTTCAAATCCCAAACTCTGTAATCTTGGCATGACTCATAATGACCAGATACCTGTAAAAGAAATCCCAGGGGAACCATTTCTGTCCCTGAACTTCCAGTCAGCTCTTTTTTGTATCTGTACAAGATACAGAGCTAAACATGATCTAACTCATTATTACAATTCAGCCTCAGCATAAGGATCCCACATCGTGGGAATACTCATTCGATCTCACTGGCCACTAATGGAAATTGTCACCAGAGAGCATTGGAGAAGGGGCAGTTCAGTAAGTTGGGCTCCGTATCCTTTAACGCGCTCACACACACGCACGTGCACACACACACACACACACACGTGTGCGTGTGCGCGCACACACACACACACACACTTTCTTTCACTTCAGCTCCACTTTGCCCACCCCTCGCCTTTTTTTTTTTTTGAATCATACTGGAAATCTGCCTACTATTTCTTTTGAACAAAATGTCTGCCACTTTAAAAACACATATGTTCTAAAACCATTGTTCTGAAAGATGAGATATAATGTCTTAGTGCTGTCTTCCAATTTAAAACCACTACCTTTAGAGTCAAATTCTCAGTAGGAAACACTGTCTATTAACGAAGAGAAATACAGAGAAGGAATTAGTTCATCAAATAAAATGCATTCAAAACAAGTGAAATTAAAGGGCAGTACTTAGTTGTTCAAAACTCTTGATTTCTTATTTCTGAGAAACATGATCAAGGAACCCCACTTAAATCTTACTCAAAGTGTCTAAATAAAATTCTTTGCATGAATTTAAGATTATGTAAGCGTAAAATAGTCAGCTCATAAAATGTGTCTGCACTTTCCGGGATTCTGCCCTTGTGCACACGTAAACCCACAAGAATGGGCTGAGTCCAGTGGTCTCAGAGTTATCTTCCTTAAATGTGTGCCTCGAGTTTCATTTTAGGTTCACTCTGGATGCTGCCACAGCATCTGTCCTTTTAGGGAAAGCTGCCCTTGGAAATGGCAGGCATAAATCAACTTGAAAATACTGACAATGTTCATTCCAACCACTGTACAGAAATCAGATTCAGCAAAGAACTTTGAAACAAAATCCACTTTATTCTTATCCAAAATGAATGTGATATCCAATAAAAATAACTACTAGAGCATCACAACTTCAAAGTGCTCTTTCATTATCCACTAGCTCATTTGGTTCTCTGAAGAGTCCTAAAAGATGAGTACCATTTCACTCATTTTATATTGTATTGAGACTATGAGAAGCAGGAGATTCATTTGACAGAAACTCAGATTTTTCTGAATCCAAATTCCCCAAAGGGAACAAACTCACCTCTGATTTAAAGTTCGACATTCTTTGATTCAAGGGCAGTATCGGAATTTTGATATGTTATGAACTCTATAGGCAAAAATTCCCTCTCTTTCAATGTATTTCTTTGACATATTGTCTACAGAAGGAAGAGAGAGAGCATTTTGATATGAAGGTAGGTGAACATTTCCAGTATGTTCTTGGGTCCATGAAAATTTTCACTAGTTTTTCCCATTATTTATTATAAATGGAGTCATGTGACTATGAATATACAAGAATAACACTGAAGGCATCAAAATGCTTTCAAAATGCAATACAAAAGACTGGGGGCACAAGTGCTATTGCAGAATTATGGCAATTAAGTCCTTAAAAGCAATCTTATTTCATTCATGGTGAGCAACAATTCATCTGAGCTGATTTATGTGACTGAGGAAGAAAAAGAACCTCGTCTCAATTTAAACTCATAATAGATCTTTTGACTACATTGACTCATATTTTCTAGTTAGTCACTAGAAAGTTGAATTCAACTAATCAAGTTACTAATCTGTAATAATGGTCAAACTACTTGTGTGTGACATCAAACTCACACACTTAAAACAAAAAGAACCTAGAAATTAAATATCTAGTACTCAACTTTAGAGCTTAGTGAGAAATAAGTTTATTTTATTAATTTACTTTTTTATACTTTTGAAAACGTGGCATAGGTACAAAATAATAGAAGAAGTTCAAACAGTACAAAACAATACACAGTAAAATCTGAATGTCAGATCACTTGTCTCCCATTCCCAGAGGTAACCACTGTTAAGTGCTTCTTGTTTATCCTCCAGACATAGTCTATGCATAGATAAACATATATATGCATGTGTGTGTATTTCTTTTCTGTTTTTACACAAATGAAGGAACAATATACACATTATTCTACACCTCACTTTTTGCCCTTGTGGTATGTCTCAAAGGTTAGCCCATGTCTACAAATACGGAGCTAATTCACGCTTCTGAACAGTTGCATAATGCTGTTTTTATGGATGTACTATCAATGAGATATGCCCTACAGATGGGCCTTTAGAGTTTTCCCGGTCTTTTGCTATTATTTGAAACAATTCTGTATTCAATACCCTTTATGTACATATATAAGTGTATGTGAGAGATAAATTCCTAAGATAAATTTTTGACTCAAAACATGTTACTTAACTGGGAATTTCTGACATTACTTATTTTAACAGAAAGCTACTCAAGAAAAATTTATCATCAAGAGAGAAAGGAATGTTAATGATCACAAGAGTGTTAATGCTCTTCCTTTACAAACCCTACATTGAAATGAAGTGAAAGTTTTTATTAAGGAGTGGTGGGGGTGTGTGTATGTGTGTGTGTGTGTGTGCGCAATGTTAGAAGGTCAGAAAGAAGAACGGGGTAATTTCTATCATTCGAGGTCTAGTTACTCATTAAGACCTCTGGGAGAAAGGCTATCGAAAACAGTAATCCACAAAGCTTCTCTCTTCCTTAAGGCTTTATCTCTCTCACCGCCTCTGCTGCATGCTGGCGTGAAGTGGCTGAAATGATATATGCTATAATACATAGATAGATAGATAGATAGATCTCCAAATCACAATCAGTGGTCTGGGCAGAGAAAAACTCCCTCATCCAGATCTGAGACTTCTTATTCCTCAAGGGTATCCCTGGAGTCTTGAGAAAAGATAAGAAGAAATCAGACATATCTGACACTTCTCCATCTTAGGAAGCAATTTTGTAGGCAGAACCAAACTTTCCTATAACATCCCACTGCAGCTGTGAAACTCTTTCAGCTTAGCTGAGAATCCCCCAAATTTCAAGGTGCTCAAATAAAGGAAGGGTCTGGGTGAGCATAATGTTTGCATGAGATAAAATGTAAAACCCCATCGATTCTTTCCTCTCAGAAAAAAAAAAAATTAAAATTACCCAGCATATTTTTCTAGCCAACTGCCAAAAACCTGAAATGGAGTTTTTTTTGTCTTCCTCTTGACTGCTGATGCTGGCTTCCTTCGAGGCAATTCAGGACAGCATCTGGCTTACCTCATGTTCCACGGAAATACAGGTTCTGAAAAGCAGCCTGAAGATGACATTCTGGAAAGAGGAACTATGTTCTGTGTGGCGGGCAGGCACTGGGGAAGTGGGAGCAGGGGGAGGTGGCAGAGCCGTGTTAATGCAAATGTATTCCCCGGGTTTATTTGCTGGCAAACCGAGTGGACACCCAGCTATCTGAATCTGGGCCAGCGAGTTTGGCACATCTTCTGCTGGCAGAGCACGAGCCCAGCACAGCATCCTGCTGCTGTTGGCATGTATACAGCTGTCTTTCTTCATTGACTCTCCAGCACAGCGGCCGGCTCAACAGGTGTTGCCAGGGACACAGTGTGTTTGGCAGCTGTCAACTTTCAATAATCATCTCTGTAGCATATCCTTTTCTACTCTCCCACCCCAGTTCTTCCCGCTTTGCCACCACCTTCAAAGCTCCCAGCACCATTTGGGCCTTTGCGAAGGGCAGAGTGAGGCAAAGATGCTGAACAAGGCGCATGGTCATCTGGAGGGTAAAATTCTGCCTGGGTCTCGACCGAAGTGTAATAGGATTTTTATAAGATACAGGCCTTTGGTGTGCATCCGATTATCTTTTTTTATTCCCCCTTCTGAGGTAAACTGTTAACCCATTTTTTCCTGACCTTTATTCTTTCCATTTTCTTAGTTCTTTCGAATGCCAGCTCCTCTCCTTACAGCCGTGAGATCTTAACCGTGTTCTTTAACTATCCAAGCCTCAGTTTTCTCATCTGAAAAATGGAGATAATAATATTTGCCGCCTATACCAATGAGAAAACGGAGGCGAAATATTTAACACTAAGTGCCACTATACGTTAGTGATTCCCCTCCTCCCAACTGCTCTGGAGTTTCATCCTTAAAAGCCCTAGGCTTCAATGACTGCCCTTGAATTCCAAAGATGTGAGGACTTGCTCTGTTCTGGGGCTTCTTTCCCATCCTTATCAAAGTTAGAATCAGAAAACATACTGGCCCCTTAAATTCTGGGGGAGACGCCAAATAGATTTTTTTTTTAAGGCAGGGATATAGAGTTATTTATTACAGCCTTATTTATAATTCTAAATATTGGAAATCCCTAACTGTCTATCAGTGAGAAATAAATAAATGGATGAAGAAATATGACACTGTATGCAGCAGGTAAAATTAATTAATTAATTAGATTAGTCAATGAATAAATTAACTAGATTATTTATGTAAGCACATGTAGTCCTTACTATATGTCCGATGATTTCTTTTTTTTTAATAAAACATTGGCTGTATTCCCTGTGTTGTACAATATATCTTTGTATCTTTTTTTTTTTTATACAGCAGGTTCTCATTAGTCATCAATTTTATACACATCAGTGTATACATGTCAATCGCAATCGCCCAATTCATTACACCCCAACCCCCACCCTCTGCTGCTTTCCCCCCTTGGTGTCCACACGTTTGTTCTCTACATCTGTGTCTCAATTTCTGCCCTGCAAACTGGTCCATCTGTACCATTTTTCTAGGTTCCACATATATGCGTTAATATACGATATTTATTTTTCTCTTTCTGACTTACTTCACTCTGTATGACAGTCTCTAGATCCATCCACGTCTCAACAAATGACCCAACTTCGTTCCTTTTTATGGTTGAGTAATATTCCATTGTATATATGCACCACATCTTCTTTATCCATTCTTCTGTTGATGGGCATTTAGGTTGCTTCCATGACCTGGCTATTGTAAATAGTGCTGCAATGAACATTGGGGTGTATGTGTCTTTTTGAATTATGGTTTTCTCTGGGTATATGCCCAGTAGTAGGATTGCTGGATCATATGGTAATTCTATTCTTAGTTTTTTAAGGAACCTCCATACTGTTCTCCGTAGTGGCTGTATCAGTTTACATTCCCACCAACAGGGCAAGAGGGTTCCCTTTTCTCCACACCCTCTCCAGCATTTGTTGTTTGTAGATTTTCTGATGAAGCCCATTCTAACTGGTGTGAGGTGACACCTCATTGTAGTTTTGATTTGCATTTCTCTAATAATTAGTGATGTTGAGCAGCTTTTCATGTGCTTCTTGGCCATCTGTATGTCTTCTTCAGAGAAATGTCTATTTAGGTCTTTGCCCATTTTTGGATTGGGTTGTTTCTTTAATATTGAGCTGCATGAGCTGTTTATACATTTTGGAGATTAATCCTTTGTCCGTTGATTTGTTTGCAAATATTTTCTCCCATTCTGAGGGTTGTCTTTTCGTCTTGTTTATGGTTTCCTTTGCTGTGAGAAAGCTTTTAAGCTTCATTAGGTCCCATTTGTTTACTTTTGTTTTTATTTCCATTACTCTAGGAGGTGCAACAAAAAAGATCTTGCTGTGATTTATGTCAAAGAGTGTTCTTCCTATGTTTTCCTCTAAGAGTTTTATAGTGTCCATCTGGTCTTACATTTAGGTCTTGAATCCATTTTGAGTTTATTTTTGTGTATGGTGTTAGGGAGTGTTCTAATTTCATTCTTTTACATGTAGCTGTCCAGTTTTCCCAACACCACTTATTGAAAAGACTGTCTTTTCTCCATTGTATATCCTTGCCTCCTTTGTCATAGATTAGTTGACCATAGGTGCGTGGGTTTATCTCTGGGCTTTCTATCTTGTTCCATTGATCTATGTTTCTATTTTTGTGCCAGTACCATATTGTCTTGATTACTGTAGCTTTGTAGTATAGTCCGAAGTCAGGGAGTCTTGTTCCTCAAGCTCTGTTTTTTTCCCTCAAGACTGCTTTGGCTATTCAGGGTCTTTTGTGTCTCCATACAAATTTTAAGATTTTTTGTTCTAGTTCCGTAAAAAATGCCATTGGCAATTTGATAGGGATTGCATTGAATCTGTAGATTGCTTTGTGTAGTATAGTCATTTTCACAATATTGGTTCTTCCAATCCAAGAACATGGTATATCTCTCCATCTGTCGGTATCATCTTTAATTTCTTTCATCAGTGTCTTATAGTTTTCTGCATACAGATCTTTTGTCTCTTTGGGTAGGTTTATTCCTCGGTATTTTATTCTTTTTGTTGCAGTGGTAAATGGGAGTGTTTCCTTAATTTCTCTTTCAGATTTTTCATCATTAGTGTATAGGAATGCTAGAGATTTCTGTGTATTAATTTTGTATCCTGCAACTTTACCACATTCATTGATTAGCTCTAGTAGTTTTCTGGTGGCATCTTTAGGATTCTGTATGTATAGTATCATGTCATCTGCAAACAGTGACAGTTTTACTTCTTCTTTTCTGATTTGGATTACTTTTATTTCTTTTTCTTCTCTGATTGCTGAGGCTAGGACTTCCAAAACTATGTTGAATAATAGTGGTGAGAGTGGACATCCTTGTCTTGTTCCTGATCTTAGAGGAAATGCTTTCAGTTTTTCACTATTGAGAATGATGTTTGCTGTGGGTTTGTCCTATATGACCTTTATTATGTTGAGGTAGGTTCCCTCTATGCCCACTTTCTGGAGAATTTTATCATAAATGGGTGTTGAATTTTGTCAAAAGCTTCTTCTGCATCTATTGAGATGATCATATGGTTTTTATTCTTCAATTTCTTGATATGGTGTATCACATTGATTGATTTGCATATATTGAAGAATCCTTGCATCCCTGGGATAAACCCCACTTGATCATGGTGTATGATCCTTTTAATGTGTTGTTGGATTCTGTTTGCTAGCATTTTGTTGAGAATTTTTGCATCTTTATTCATCAGCGATATTGGTCTGTAATTTTCTTTTTTTGTACTATCTTTGTCAGGTATCAGGGTGATGGTGGCCTCATAGAATGAGTTTGGGAGTGTTCCTTCCTCTGCAGTTTTTTAGAAGAGTTTGAGAAGGATGGGTGTTAGCTCTTCTCTAAATGTTTGATAGCATTCACCTGTGAAGCCATCTGGTCCTGGACTTTTGTTTGTTGCAAGATTTTTAATCACTGTTTCAATTTCATTACTTGTGATTGGTCTGTTCATATTCTCTATTTCTTCCTGGTTCAGTCTTGGAAGGTTTTACCTTTCTAAGAATTTGTCCATTTCTTCCAGGTTGTGCATTTTATTGGCATAGAGTTGCTTGTAGTAGTCTCTTAGGATGCTTTGATTTCTGCGGTGTCTGTTGTAACTTCTCCTTTTTCATTTCTGATTTTATTGATTTGAGTCCTCTCCCTCTTTTTCTTGATGAGTCTGGCTAATGGCTTATCAATTTTGTTTATCTTCTCAAAGAACCAACTTTTAGTTTTATTGATCTTTGCTATTATTTTCTTTGTTTCTATTTCATTTATTTCTGCTCTGATCTTTATGATTTCTTTCCTTCTGCTAACTTTGGGTTTTGTTTGTTCTTCTTTCTCTAGTTCCTTTAGGTGTAAGGTTAGATTATTTATTTGAGATTTTTCTTGTTTCTTGAGGTAGGCTTGTATAGCTATATACTTCCCTCTTAGAACTGCTTTTGCTGCATCCCATAGGCTTTGATTCCGGTGTTTTCATTGTCATTTATCTCTAGGAATTTTTTGATTTCCTCTTTGATTTCTTCAGTGATCTCTTGGTTATTTAGTAATGTAGTGTTTAGCCTCCATGTGTTTGTGTTTTGTACGATTTTTCCCCCGTAATTCATTTCTAATCTCATAGCGTTGTGGTCAGAAAAGATGCTTGATATGATTTCAATTTCCTTAAATTTACTGAGACTTGATTTGTGACCCAAGATGTGATCTATCCTGGAGAATGTTCCATGCGCACTTGAGAAGAAAGTGTAATCTGCTGTTCTTGGATGGAATGTCCTATAAATATCAATTAAATCTATCTGGTCTATTGTGTCATTTAAAGCTTCCATTTCCGTATTTATTTTCATTTTGGATGAGCTGTCCATTGGTGTAAGTGAGGTGTTAAAGTCCCCCACTATTATTGTGTTACTGTCGATTTCCTCTTTTACAGCTGTTAGCAGTTGCCTTATGTATTGAGGTGCTCCTATGTTGGCTGCATATATATTTATAATTGTTATATCTTCTTCTTGGATTGATCCTTTGATCATTATGTAGTGTCCTTCCTTGTCTCTTGTAACATTGTTTATTTCAAAGTCTATTTTACCTGATATGAGTATTGCTACTCCAGCTTTCTTTTGATTTCCATTTGCATGGAATATCTTTTTCCATCCCCTCACTTTGTCTGTATGTGTCCCTAGGTCTGAAGTGGTTCTCTTGTAGACAGCATATATATGGGTCTTGTTTTTGCATCCATTCAGCAAGCCTGTGTCTTTTGGTTGGAGCATTTAATCCATTCACGTTTAAGGTAATTATCGATATGTATGTTCCTATGACCATTTTCTTAATTGTTTTGGGTTTATTTTTGTAGGTCCTTTTCTTCTCTTGTGTTTCCCACTTAGAGAAGTTCCTTTAGCATTTGTTGTAGAGCTGGTTTGGTGGTGCTGAATTCTCTTAGCTTTTGCTTGTCTGCAAAGTTTTTGATTTCTCTGTTGAATCTGAATGAGATCCTTGCCGGGTAGAGTAATCTTGGTTGTAGTTTCTTCCCTTTCATCACTTTAAGTATATCATGCCACTCCCTTCTGGCTTGTAGAGTTTCTGCTGAGAAATCAGCTGTTAACCTTATGGGAGTTCCCTTGTATGTTATTTGTCATTTTTCCCTTGCTGCTTTCAATAATTTTTCTTTGTCTTTAATTTTTGCCAGTTTGATTACTATGTGTCTCAGCATGTTTCTCCTTGGGTTTATCCTGTATGGGATTCGCTGCGCTTCCTGGACTTGGGTGGCTATTTCCTTTCCCATGTTAGGGAAGTTTTCGACTATAATCTCTTCAAATATTTTCTCTGGTCCTTTCTCTCTCTCTTCTCCTTTGCGGACCCCTATAATGCGAATGTTGTTGCATTTAATATTGTCCCTGAGGTCTCTTAGGCTGTCTTCATTTCTTTTCATTCTTTTTTCTTTATTCTGTTCTGCAGCAGTGAATTCCACCATTCTGTCTTCCAGGTCACTTATCCGTTCTTCTGCCTCCGTTATTCTGCTGTTGATTCCTTCTAGTGTAGTTTTCATTTCAGTTATTGTATTGTTCATCTCTGTTTGTTTGTTCTTTAATTCTTCTAGGTCTTTGTTAAACATTTCTTGCATCTTCTCGATCTTTGCCTCCATTGTTTTTCCAAGGTCCTGGATCATCTTCACTATCATTATTCTGAATTCTTTTTGTGGAAGGTTGCCTATCTCCACTACATTTAGTTGTTTTCCTGGGGTTTTATCTTGTTCCTTCATCTGGTACACAGCCCTCTGCCTTTTCATGTTGTCTGTCTTTCTGTGAATGTGGTTTTTGTTCCACAGGCTGCAGGATTGTCCAATGATGTCTATATATTAACTCATTTTAACCTCATAACAACCCAGTGTGGTGGATACCATTATTATCATTATATTTACTGATGAGGAAACCGAGGCATGGAGAAGCAGAGCCATATATATATATATATATACACACACACACACACACACACACACACATATGATCATAAATGGATCTCACAAACAAGGTCAAGTGTAAAAACCAAGTTGGCAAAATAATACATGCATCAAAGAATTGATGTAAAGTTCAAAAATACACAGAGGAATATGTTATTTATAGAAACGCATGTATAGAAAATTACGCAAACAAGGAATGAGAGAATACACCTCAAGTTCATGTTGTAGTTGCTTCAAATCAGGGGGAAGGAGGGTGGGACTGAGAAGTACACAGGGGAGACTCCACTTTTATCTGTAGCGTCCCATTTAGTTAATTTTTAAAAGGACATATTAAAATTAGATCACTCCGATTAATGCATATAATGTTTTTAAGTATATTTTCTGCTGTATTTTGTGTTTTGTAAAACAATGTATATACAGAAAAGGGCATAAAATATATTTACAGGGTTTCACAATCATTATTAAGCAAAAGTCATGTGACCACCGTTCAGGTCAAAAAAAGGAATGAAAGGGCTCTATAGCAGCTCTGTGGACCCTTCCCCAATCATAACCCCATCCAGCATCCCCCCTCCATCCCCCATAGAGGGAATCTCCATCCTGAGCTCTGTGGTACTCATTGCCTATTTCTCCCCTACAACTCCACCACCTATGTCTGTATCCTAAACATCAGAGTCCAGCTGTCCTGTTTCTGAACTATAACAAGTGGAATCATGAAGTACGTATTTTTTCATGGCTGCCTCTTGCTCAATGTTGTATTTGTGAGATTTATCTGCATTGTTCTTTATTCAGTGTTGTTGAATAGACTTCCACATTTAGTTATCCTACTCTTGATTGACATTTGGGTTGTCTTCTCTATAATTTGCAAGCTCAAAAGGAAAGGTAGATGTTGCATCCAGTAGATACCCAAGAATGAATATCTTCAGATTTTTACTTGGCCTTAATTTTTTAACCAAGAAACACATTTTCCTTTGGACTTACTGTTGCTTTATTTTCTTTAATTTCTTCTTCACTTCCCTAAGTCAACAGGTTGCTTTTCTTTGCTACTTTATTTGCCTTTACACTGTGAAGTACTGTCATCCAGAATGGTATCGTTGAGGCCATAATCTAACTCAAACCCTTTGTTTTACATTTGAGGAAACATGCTTTTGTGCCCTGCAGCTCATTTTTAAATTCATCTTAGTAGCTCTGAGACCTATAGATGGTAACTGGGTCATTGGAATAGGAGTTTTAAATGTTCTATTGTCTCTGGCAGCTGGTTAATCATATGTTTAAGAATAATGCCTTGCCACCGTTTCTCTGCAGGGCAAATCTATTCTATATGAGACCCATACTGAGTGCCACAAAGATGTTGCCAAACGTCTAAATAAATTTTTCCCTCTTCATTATTAATCATTATACAGCATTGCTTAAAAAAAAAAAACACCCCAGGTCCCAGTAGTGAGGAGGGAAGAGCCCACAAAACAGCATTATTCTCCGAGCACATACCAGTAATCAGGCCAAGCAGCAAAGGCATTTTTTATTGTAAGGACCTCAGCGATGCTGTAAAAGGCATCTTCCTGCTCTCCAATATTGCCATTAATATGTAAAAGCTTAAGCTTGCTAAAGGGATTATTGCACATCCTATCTGATGGTAAACTAGCATTGCAATGATTACATGTATCTTTTTGTCATTTTCTCATAAAACATCTTACTCTTGAACGGTGTAATTGGCCTCTTACTAATGTTACTGATTAAATCGGCATAAATGTAACACACTACTTTAAATGGAAGGCAAGTTTGCAATCTCCAGGGTCTTGAATGTATGCTTTACAGCATGGTCATTATATTCATTATGTGTGTGTATGCTGCATGCACATATACATATATATTATATAGGGTCTATACATATTATGGTAACAGAAAGCACAGATTTCACAAGTGGGTCATTGAGTGTGATAGTCAGCAGAGATGCTCTTACTTTCAACTTTGCTTCATGGACCCACATATTCTAGATATGGGAGATAAAGTACCACATATCAGCCAGTGGCTTAATGCATGTACCACTTCCCAGAAGACAGTGCTCCAACCATGCAAGATGTTGTCCCCAGCTAACCAACACCTTAGCTAAGGCTTCAATAGGCTGTTTTACCATTTAATCCAGCAGGCTAGTGATGGGTGATGAAGTACATGGTAATCCTTTGGTCATGAGTCTATTTTCACAGCTTTTTAAAAATATTTATTTATTTATCTATTTGGCTGTGCCAGGTCTTAGTTGTAGCACATGGGATCTTCTTTGTGGCATGCGGGCTCTTAGTTGTGGCATGCAAACTCTTAGTTGCAGCATGCATGTGGGATCTAGTTCCCTGACCAGGGATCGAACCCGGGCCCCCTGCATTGGGACCATGGATTCTTAACCACTGAACCACCAGGGAAGTCCAGCTTTTTTTTTTTTTTTTTTTTTTGCCATAAAATTGGTCCCTTGGCCCGAGGCGATTGGTGGGAGATATAATGTCGATGGAACAGATGGTAGTGTTAGTGGAGGTGCTGCGGGCAGGCAAGGAAAACTCCAGTAAGGATGAACAGCGACCCCCTCCCAGGTGTAAGGGGTCAGATGTAGTCGGCCTACCACTCTGGCTGGCTTCCCTGAGGAATGGTGGCAGGTTGAGGGCGCAGTGTCCATCTCTGCTGCTGGCAGCGGTGGCAGGAGCTGGCTCAGACTTCATGAGAGGAATCCACGGTATTGGGTCCACGCACAGCCTCAATCCCTTCTATTGAATACTATGATCACTATATTCATGGGTTATTAAGCAAGCATCAGGATGGCTAAGGAGAGAGTCTGGCTGACATCCACAAGATAGGTCAAACTCTTCACCTGTTTGTTAAGAGCCTCTTCAGGAGGTCATTCACATGAGACTCAAAAGTACACGTAAAAAAAAAAAAAAAAAAAAAAAGTACACGTAATTTGTGCCACTCCCACTGGGTCTCTACATACCCCTTCCCCTGACTTCCTTGTCATCAGTCTTTCAGTTCTGTTCCTTCTAGAGCCCCTTGTTAACCAGTCAAATTATTTACCATTGACCAGGGGCCCATGTACCATACCATATACATCCATCAAGCCACTTCTCCCTCCACACAGAGTGGACAATTCATGTGTAATTAGGAGGCCATAACTAATACGCCTCCTCCTTCTCCTCTACCACCCATTTTCAATTTCTGCTGGTCTAGGTGGCTTGCCTTGTGGGGTGATTCAGACTCTCATCTCTAAGGGACTTGAGTCCCTGCCTACCATGCCCTTCTCAGGCCATGGCTACTGTACTTATCCATTTATTGTTAAAATTGGACATGGAAGCACCAAGAAACACACCAGTGGGTATACTGGACACCAACCATATTCTTCCCTGTCCCCGCTGTGTAGCAGCAGCCCTACCTGCTCCTGGTAATTAACCACCTCATAGCTCCCTGAGAGTCAGCTCTCTCCTGGTACCACTCCAACCTTGCCATTAATTGTGGTAATTGCATCTACCTTGCTTCTGATGTTTAAAGACTGATGACTACAATCCCCTTTGTTCTCAGAGAGCCCAACACTGTAACAGCATCTCCACCACCATTCCTGACCTGAGCTGAGGAAGAAGATAGCTACCACCGAGCTTCTCAATAATGTTGGTGCCAGTTACCTTCCTGCAGAAGGCTGAATACTTGGTTAGTAAGAGTTTTTAGACTTATGTAGTATATCCATTTTATCATGCCCACTTTTTTGTGCCTTTCGATCCTTTCCTGTACCACCTGCCATAGCAGTTCTGGTACTTTCTCTTCACTTAGTGTGGCCATCGTTTTCTCTAAGCTACTAGGAGCATTCCTAGCACTATATTAGCACAATCTCTGGGGTCTTTTAGTCTATTAAATCCCATTTCATAAACTCTCCTTTATTCAATTTCATGTTCTACCCTCTTTACGCAGTAACAGTCCCAAGCATACTCCCCTGGCCATAGCTCCTTCTGTATTTAGGCTCCCCTACTTCCCCAGCCTAGCACACCCCTAGCCAGGCTATGCTGAGATTTGATCTTTGTTATTGGTCTGGTTATTTGGAGGTGAGATGGAGCACAGGGAGGGTGGCAAGAGGGAGATGGCATAGTTTTTAAAGTACTTGCATGATTTGAGTCTTCGGCATGCTCTTCAAGGGGTTCCATTATATTCTGACAAGGAGAAGGGCCCCCTTCTGCAGGCCCAGTGGTTTCAGGAAATTTAGGAGTTCAAAGTTTTCAAATACATATACCTAGATAGCCCCATCTCAAATCACAGGGTCCACCCTGAGGTTGGGGTGAAGCTCCACTGCTTTTACAATTAAGTTCTGAGTCTGATCCTTCATCTCTCTGCACTTTGGCTGCAAGACATCAGGGTATACTTAAATGCTACCAGGCAGGTCCTCTAGCTTTCACATTTTGCCTTGAATTGGTTATTAATCACAGGAACCTAACTTTTTCTCTCTTCAAGTAATCAGTGGCACTCAACAATGGCCACACAGTTCCATCGTCCTCATAGAATAATTCCTCTCACACCTCTTATACAATGGAGATATCGCACCAGACGGTGCATCCCCTTCCACTGGTCTCCCATCCCAGTTTACCATTGGTGAAAGTTTCAACAACCGCACTGTGACAGAATGCTAGGGGCTAACCATATTCCACCTACTCTCAGTGATAGAGTTATTGGTAGCTGGTTGGTGAGTGATCCAGCAGCAAAGTCCAATTTTAGAGTCAGTCTGGTTCCTAGGACACCTGTGGGACCAACTGTGTTAGACTGGGTTCCCTGGAAACACACACTGAGTGAAAAGTTGCAGAAGGTTTATTGGGGAGTACTTTTAGGGGATACCTCTGAGAGAAACAAAAAGGAAAGGATTGGGCAAAGGATGAAGCTGATCCACAATGCAATTTTCACTGAGGCCTCAGTTGATTCAACAGAGAGCTCTAGAACCAGGATGGCTCATGAGACTAGTCAAAAATTAAGGCAATGCGGCCAGGCCTTTGTACCTGCACATCTTCAGTTATTAGCCAGAGGCCAATGGGGAAGGGTCATATCCTTGGGTGAGGCATTTCCTGGTGATAGACACATCTGTGACCTGTTAACCACCAATATTCCCAGCAGCAGTGTGCACTGGCCTTGGAAAAGGGATCTGAGCAGAGAACCACTGTATCCACTACAGACAGTTAAGAGTTTCTACCTGATCTCTGCTATTCCCCAATCCCATTATCCCCAAAGATAGTAGGGAACTCAATTCCAAGGCTGAATCCTCCTCTCTGAATCTCAGAATACAATAGGCATACAATACAGCCACTAACAAGTTTATCAAAAATGAGAGTGCCTCCCTCACCTGTGAATCCATTACTAAAACATAGTGTCCTCTAGACTTTCCCAGGGAATATAGTCAGCTGACAGGGAAGTACTTGGCATAATATTGAGTCCTGAGTAACAGGATGAAAATCCCCATGTCAATAACTTTAGCCTTATATTCCACCCCCTATTCTAAAACCCTCAAGATCTTTTCTACTTGTATTCTCCCCTTTTCTGCCAATACATAGTAGCGAGAACTTACTATTCCTCTGCAAAGCTTATAGAAGCTAAGCTAATGGGAAATTTATCAAGACCAGGAATCAGTCATGAGAAACTGAGGCAAGAGCATAGTCACTGGAATTGCAAACAATGTAGAGATTTGGTCACAAGAAAAAGGTAGAAGCAGAAGCTGAAGAGTGGTCAAATTTTCACCATTCATGGGAGGGAACAACTAAAATATGTCATCACCCCAAAATAACCTTCTTTCAGTGTTTGCAAAGGCTCACTTTTACTGAATGTTCTCCTTAGCCCTAGTCCCCCTGACATCTTTTCAGCTCTATCACCAAGCAGAAGTCCATTCAGTGTGAATCAAGTACAAGGTAAGAGCTGGCATAGCAGCAAGAGTGACTTCAGATGCTGGGCTAAAGTTCCTTAATTTTCCTAGACTCAAGATTGGATTGGTTCTAGAATCAAAGGATGGACTGAGCCGAGAGGTGAGGGGACTTAGAGGCATTATACAGAATGGTTAAAAACCTGGAATGGGAAATAAGATACAGCCTCCATTCAAATCTCAGCTACTCTACTCAGCACTTGAGTGTCCTTGAGGAAGTTACTGAGCTTGCTAAATTTCAACTAACTACTCATGTGTAAATTGGTGATGATAACACCAACCTCAGTGGGTTGCAGTGAGGACTAAATGGAGTGTTACATTTGGAGTGCTTAGACTCATGCCCAGTGCATAACTAGCGCTCAGTAACAGCAATAGTAACAGCAGAGTAGTTGTTGTTCTTACTATTAGGGGTTAGAATGGAGGAGGTTGGGAGCAGAGAACCAAGCTGTTAATTATAAATATTGCCAAGAGAACTGTAGTCTCTGGCTGATGCAACAGGGGAATTCACAGGCCAATGCCTAGGGAACTTGGGTGAAGCTATAAATATCCCAGAGGCCTGGGCAATCTTGACAGCCCCCTAGCAGAAGACAGAGCATGGCGGCAGAGCAATGAGCACACCATACCACAAAGCAGATACCAGGAATCCTAGAAAAGCAACTTAAATGCTATGAACAGTAGTCCCTATAAATTTTAAAATATATGCAAAATTGGCAGGGGGTAGGTGAAATAGTATTTGGGAGTGTAAATTGATATAATCCATTGGAAAGCAGTTGGGTAATCTTAAATGTCTTAAATGTCGTAAAATGCTCATGACCCGATAATCCACGTCTGAAAACCTAAGGAAATAATCCCAAATATGGCAAGATCTGTACATGTAAAAATTAATTCTGTCATATTCATATCAATTATTTATAAGAGCAAAGCACCAGAGGGAAACTAATGTCCAACATAAGGAAATAGTTATGAAAATAATAATACAGATTATATGAAATATTACACATTCATTTAACGTATGTATCGAGTGTTTATAATAAAATTAAAATATACTTTTCATAATAAAAAATAGAACACAAAAACTGGTGCATATGTTATGATGATGACTATATAAAAAAGAAACAAAACTTTATTTTTTTAATTTTTATTTTATATTGGAGTATAGTTGATTAGCAATGTTGTGTTAATTTCAGGTGTACAGCAAAGTGATTCAGTTACACATATGCATGTATTTATTCTTTCTCAAATTCTTTTCCCGTTTAGGTTATTACAGTATATTGAGCAGAGTTCCCTGTGCTATATGGTAAGTCCTTGTTGGTTATCTATTTTAAATATAGCAGTGTGTACATGTCAATCCCAAACTCCCGATCTATCCCTCCCATCCCCCCATCCCTCCCCCCGGTAACCATAAGTTTGTTCTCTACTCTGAAAAACAAAACTTTAGTCAAAAAAATACTGAAAGGGAAATCCACATCCTGTGAACCTTCTCTCTAGGCCCACTAGATGCATGGCGGAAAAACAGATGCAGGTGAAGGATTCATTCTGAAACCAGAATGGAAAATACGTCTCTTCTTTTCCCCCAACACCAAAGGATGGATGGTGGCTGCATAGAGAATTCTAAAGACCTGGGTCTGGTTCAGCTGGAAAGAGGATCAAGATTGATTGATAATGTCTGCCATGGGCAAATTCAGGGACAGTAGCAACAATTGCTCTAAATATTTGGCAACGTTGGATATGAAATTTGGGTAACTGAGTGAAGTTGTTGTAGAGGAGATCCCTTCATTGAGATTCCTCAGTGTCAGTTCATCACCTTCTACCCACCTCTCAGGGTAGAAGATTCCTTCCAACCCTGAGAGTCATAAGTCAAACTATTTCAGGCCCTCACAGAATTAGCGAGGGATATGTTTGGGGGGAACTGGGAGCATAAAGGAAGTTTCAGAGCCCCTCAAAAGTCACAATACAACTGCTTACTTCATAGACTTGGTCCACAGGCTACCCAAACAGAACACCATGATTACTGATTTCTCACTCAGCCCAGCATCCCAAAAGAAAAGTAGATAAAAGCCATTTCACACAACAGTTCTGAAGAAGCAATTTGCTTGTAAAGATTATACCTGGAGCTTATCAAATTGCAGGTGTATTTGTATATCAGGTTTCACTGCCTCCTGACCAGGAAGTAGTCAGCCTGTACACTTAACCCAACCTGAGAGTTTTTGAAAGTAAAACATAGAGCCCTCTAGCATCACTCAAATTATTCACATGTCAATGATATTTTCACCACTCTAGTCAGCAACAAGTTACTCAACTGAGTATAAATTTTTCCCTCTAAGTTCAGTTAAAGGTTAATTTCTTCAAAGGAAACTGTCAAACCTCATGAGAGACCTTAAGTCAGAGTCACTTAGCCTCACCCAGATTCCTGACCTACAGATACTGTGTGATAATAAATGTTCATTGTTCTAAGCGACTAAATTTTGGGGTGATATGCAGCAATAGACATCTGTATTTTTAGGAAAGTTTTAATAGAGAATTAGATATTTTCAAAAGATTGATTTTGAGTTTTTAAGGGAGCATCTTTCAGTTTTAGATATCTAAATAAATCATCTCTTAAGAATTCTGTCTAGCTTATCTAACCTTTATATCAAAATTGGTCAACAGTACTATTTCAATCAAAAATATTTATTGAGGGACTTCCCTGGTGGTCCAGTAGTTAAGAATCTGCCTTCCAATGCAGGGGATTCAGGTTCGATCCCTGGTTGGGGAACTAAGATCCCACATGCCGCGGGGCAACTAAGCCCATGCGCCACGACTACTGAGCCCTCACACTCTAGAGCCCACGTGCCACAACTAGAGAACCCGCATGCTGCAACTACTGAGCCCGCTCACACTAGAGCCGCATGCCACAACTAGAGAGCTCACGTGCTGCAACTACTGGGCCTGCGTGCCCTGGAGCCCATGCTCCGTAACTAGAGAGAAGCCTGCGCGCCGCAATGAAGAGCCTGTGCGCCACAAAAAAGATCCTACGCGCCGCAACGAAGATCCTGCAACTAAGACCCAACGCAGCCAAATAAATAAATAAATAAATAAAACATTTTTTTTTTTTAAAAGGAAACTGTCAAAACCTGACATCATGTGTGGCTTGCAACGTGGTGGTAACATTGAACGTGGAAACGTGCTCCCCTCACTAAGTTTTCGGGTTATGGTGGAACTAACACGTGTTTGAGTTCCAAGCGAAAGCTGGCCTGTGGCAACTTGCTTGGGAAGCGAGGCTCACCCCAGCAGGCAAAACACAACAAACAAATGTGGTTTAAAATAATTAGTTCCCATGCAGAGCGATCCCTGCAGTGTTTTGTTAGACGAGATGTTTGAAGCTTTCTTCTGCATAAAGAAATGGGCTGATGGGCAGGGAGAGGAGGCTTGAGATACAGGTTGAGAAAAGAGGCTGGAATTTTTCCGACATATTATAAAGCAGAGCTAAGAAAACAAAAGTTGGTCTCAAGGTCCCAAACACACTGAAAGGCCATATGAAGCCAAAATTTCCTGTGAATAATTAAAAGTTTTGCTCCATCCAAGTGTCTTTTAGTGTTCCAACCATCTTCCATTTCAGTTGAAAATTATGTTTTATTTGCTAGTGCTCTCCAGTTGGGAAAGCTTGCAGTGATCTTTCTTACTAAAGTCAGTGCTTATTTTGATACTAAGGACAAATAAAGTTTTGGCAGAAGTTTCCACAGGCCAGGAGGTTTGGGGGGATGTTAGCTTTTGCCCATTGAGCTTATTTGCCAGAACCACTTGGATGGGTGGAACAGCCAAAGCAGCCAAGAGTATTTTGGCCTCACAATAGATTTTAACCAAGAGCTGTCAGTCCTAAACACATTCAAAATTAGAATATGAAGTGAGGGTGTATCTAGAGAACTGTAATAATCCAAATATGTTTCAGGTTTGTAGAAGATACTTATTTTAAAGGCACTGATGTAAGTTTAATTTCAGATTCCCTAAGAAAACAAAGTCTCAAGGCATTTTTTCCTTTTACTATTTACAAAATAGGCAGCTCAGAAGGGAGGAGTGCCATTCTTTGATGTATCCCAACCTGGATCTATTTGATGATCGTGTTGAAAATTGTTAGCATTCAAACATACTTATTGTATAGAAACCGAATTAATCTAGGTCTTGCCTCATTTAACAGAGCTTGGGAGCCCTGATGCCCATTCAATTAATTAATAATGGAAGAGGAGTCTAAATATCAGCCATTCCTAAAAGCTCTTCAGCATGATGAGCTCAGGAAGATAAGCATTTCATTAGTGCAATGACCACTTGCATCTAATTCTTTGATGTGCCCTAGATAAGCAACTCTAAATGTAATTACAAGGGCATTCTTGGGAGATGGTTGCCAGCTGTCATAAAGAGAAATGATTCTCATGATTTTTTTAATTCTAATAACTTAATTCAAATAGGTTCCTATAGAACTGACTGCATTTTCACATATAAAAATATTTAGAAACCAATTAGCAGCAATTGTGCATCTGATAAATTTCTTGAACTACTCTACTGCCCAGAGGTTAAAGTATTTAGGACTTCATGTACCATCAAAACTGCTCTTGGGGGCTTCCCTGCTGGCACAGTGGTTGAGAGTCTGCCTGCCAATGCAGGGGACACGGGTTCGAGCCCTGGTCTGGGAAGATCCCACATGCCGCGGAGCAGCTGGGCCTGTGAGCCACAATTGCTGAGCCTGCGCGTCTGGAGCCTGTGCTCCACAACAAGAGAGGCCGCGATAGTGAGAGGCCCGCGCACCGCGATGAAGAGTGGCCCCCACTTGCCACAACTAGAGAAAGCCCTCGCATAGAAACGAAGTAACAACACAGCCTAAATAAATAAATAAATAAATAAATAAATAAATAAATAAATAACTGCTCTTGGGGAATTCCTTCTATGATAATAGAACATTTCACCAAACTTGGAATAATGGAGAACATAAAAGCCCATTCTCCATTCCAATCCATCTGCCTCCCACAAGAGTTTCTAGCTTTAGAACACCTCCAATAGTGAGCAGCTCCTAAGATAACCTATTCTATTGTGGAGAGTTTTAGTCTTAAAAAAATTTTTTTACATATTTTAAATCCAAACCTTCTTCCTTATAATTGCCACCAATTTATTTATGCACTGTCTTCTGGAATCACATTGAAGGAGCCTATTAAAATTTGCTTTTCCCAGGATAATCATCCACAATATCTTCAACATTTTCTCATAGTTTCTCTTTTCAAGACCCCCTATTCCCATAACTCTTTTAGGTTCAAACCCCAGCTTCCCCACTCCCTTAGCTGGCTGACCTTGGTACCATAATGAGTGTCATTTTAAGTAACAGATTGTTCATCAATTTTTTCAAGTGGCAACCATAATAGCAACAACTTAAAAGGTTGTCCTAAGGACTAAATAAAGTATCAAATGTAGTATATGCTTAATAAATGTTTGTTTTCCCTTTCTATCTTTAAGAGAGGTTCGCATACCAAATGAGATGAAATAGATCGTTTGGGGGCACTTCTTCTATTAACGTAATATATAGGTTGGTGTTTCCTGTAGCTATGTCACACTGATGACTAATGTTGCATGCTATGGACTGAACTGTGTCCCTCCAAAATTCATATATTGAAGGCTTCACCCCCCAGTGTGACTATATTTGAAGAGATAATGAATGTTAAATGAGGTTACAGGGGTTGGGCCCTAATGTGATAGGATTGGTGTCTTTATGAGAAGAGGAAGTCAGACCACCTCTCTCTCCCTCTCTCTCTCTCTCTCTCTCTCTCTCGCTCCTTCTCCATGCCACAGAGGAAAGGCAATGTGAGGATGCAATGAGAAGGTGGCCACATGCAAGCCAGGAAGAAAGCCTCACCAGAAACTGAGTTTGCTGGCACCGTGATTATGGACTTCCAACCTTCAGAACTGTGAGAAAATAAATGTCATTTAAGCCACCCAGTCTGAGGTATTTTGATATGGCAGCCTGAACAGACTAATATATGATGCCTACCGTCAATCAAAATCTCTACATTTCTCCCTTCATATGCTGCTGTCAAGCTATGTCTAACATACCTAATGGTATGTGAGAAAGAGCAAAGTGCTCAACACTACCTTTTCAATGATTCATGAATAATTCTTCCAGCCAAAAGTAACAGATTCTTACCCAGCACCTATGCCAGCTCCTCAGGTTACAGTGGTAGAATCATACAGTTATGAAAATTTGCAGCCACATTGGCTCATCTCCAGACCTCTGTAACTGCTCCATTTCTCCCACTCTTTTTTCTCAATAATCATCATAGCAGCCATTGCTAGGCACCACACTAAGTGTTTTACATTGATTAACTAACAATCTTTTTGTGCCTCAGTTTTCTCACCTATAAAATGTGGATGATAATAATAATCCCTACCTTATAAGGTTGTTGTAAAGATTAAGTAAGGTGGCCAAGGTCACCTAACTTCTAAGTGGCAGAGTCCAGATTCAAGCTAGCTATGGGACCCTGAGCAAGTGACTGGACCTCTTGTGCCTCGGTCTTCTTACCTGTAAAATGAGGACAATAATGGTACTTACCACATAGGGCTAGTTCAAGGATTAGATTACTTAATACATGTGAAATGTTTGGAGCTCGCATACTGTCCTATAAATCACCAAATTCAGCTCTGGTCCCAAGGCCTAGGATAGAGCTGTCAGCTACATGAGGGCAGGAAACCAACTGTGTCTTATTCACTGGTCTATTCCCTGCTGCTAGTGCAATACCTGACACACAAGAGTCATTCAATGGATATTTATGGAATGAGCCAGAGGCAGGTACCAAGTAGTTAAAAGTGATGCAAGAAAGGTCAAGAATAGGAAAACAGAAACCAGGAAGAGTCCTGGAGATGTTCCTTTTATCTCCACCCACTATGTCTCCAGTTTTTCTCATTTCTTATTTTCTGTATACAGGCAAAGGGTATTTGAGAAAACCCTCCCTTACCTGAGAGGAGCAGCAAGTGTCCCAGCCACGTACTCCCACGCCTTCCCAAACCTCCTTTCAAAGCACACTGCCTAGCACTTGGTCTTCCCTGTTGAACGGGTAAGTGTCTTACTCATCTTGCTCACTCACCATTGGTCTCCAGTGCCCTGCACATGGAAGTGGCTCAATAAATATCTGTGAAAGAAAGAAATGAAGGAAGGAGGGAGAGGGTTGGAGGAGAAAGGGAGTTAGAGTGAGAAGAAGAGAAGGAGGGAAACAACAAAAGGTCTCTGGGAAATTTTGTCCAGGAGGTGGGGTGCTCTGGTGGAAAAAACAAGAAAGAGAATGACCCAGAGAGCAGAGCTATTGGTACATAATTAATCTAGGCTGGGAGACCTTCTTTACCGCAAACAGCGACCTGTTCTTTAGAGTCATCTCAATATCATAGGTTTCAGCTTATCACGGCCAATGTTTGATCTCCCTTCCAATCTGACAATGATCATGTTCCTCGATCCAGGAGAGAACAAAAAATGCACAGGACTAATAACAGAACACAGGAGATCAACTCTGGAATCCAGGAGGAAAGTCCTATCGGAGTGCAGAGATGGGGAAGAGGTCTGTATGCTGGGGAAGTCAAGGGAGTCTCCACAAAGGAGTGTGGAAAAGCTAGCCCAAGAAGAGGTGACGACAAAGGGCAAGAAAAGATGAGGGAACAGGGACCTCGTCAGCCTCACAGAGGATGACACCTAAGGACAACTTGATAATTGTGAAAATGAAACAATGACATTGATAATGGCTAACATGGGGCACTTACTTTGAGCCAGGAATTGTGCTAAGTGTCTGACAATATATTAACATCCATAAGTATACACTGTAACTATAAGTATGTGTATATATGTATATATACCTGTATAGAATACAACTATTACTGTCACCATTTTACAAGAAGGAGCTCTGTCAGAGGGGTGAGCTAATTTGCCTACAATGACTGTATAAATGGTAGAACCAGGATGAGGCTGTGGACCCAGGACCCAAGCAGTCTGGCAGACAAAGATTGTCCTGGAAGAGCACAGACTCTGAAGACAGCTATGTTGCAAAATACAAAACTTCAAGGCCTGAGGGATTACACTGGGAAGCTGGTAGGAGCAGGCGAAGTTGCTCCCAGAAAATAGAGATAAGAGGGGGTGGATGAAAAGGATGAGGTCAGATTTACTGAGCATCCACCTGACCTCACACCCCATGTTCCTTCCACTACATTGTGACACAGAGACAGAACTTATTAGAATTCCCCTCCTTCTCCCCAGGTTGAGGACGTTTCTCAGTCATATGCTCATTTATCTAGAGAGAAAGAGTCACACAAAGAAAGCAGTGTACAACTGTGGAGCTGCCCAGAGGCACTGTCCCATCTGCTCGCACAGCAGAGCCACCACTGCCTCACACGTGTGCAATGAGAAGTCTGAGGTTAAGCCTCTTTTTCCCTTGAATCCCTTTGGCTGGTCATAGCTCTGTTCTACAGCACTGGTCCTGCTCTCTTCTCCAATAACAAACTGATGAATGTAACCAGACAGAAGAATTTATGTGGATAGCACCAACCTTTCGGGTAAGATTTATCTTCAAAAAATTGTAAAGCTTGTGGGATAGCGTCATGGAGTTTGGGGATGGTGAGGCCTGAGCAAGGATCTGTAGTGGACGCCATGATGTGCCAGCCCACGTCCTCCTTCTGGACTGAAGAACTGAGGCCCCCAGTTGCTGGGACACAGCGTCCTCTGGGAATATCCTGGCTGAAGAGAGCTCTACCTGGGCAGCACATACCCAGTGACTGACCGATGTGCGGTTCAAAGGCCCTGCCCCATCGAGGGGAAACTCTGAAGGACCATCCTCACTCCAGAGCTCCCTGAAGGCCAACTGAGACCTCGACTGAGTCTGTATCACAGCTCAGCTTCACCCTCTGCACAACCCTTGCCCTTCCCTTCCTCAGTTGTTAATCCCAAGAGCTCTCCTAATAAACATCCTGCATGCTAATCTCCATTTCAGATTCCGCTTCCCAGGGAACTCCACTGTGACAGGATCTGATCAGGTCACCTTTAGAGGAGAGAAGATATGCTCTAGTTGCCTCTCTACTCACTCACTACCCGTGAAAAGCAGTGCATTTCCAAAGTGTGTTTCAGAAGAAATATTTGAGCACTGGAGGAAAACCTAATTGCTAGCCTATCTCAATTAGGAACTATATCTCACTTTTCTTTTTCTCCATGTCCCTGGTTCTCTTGCCTTTTCATTCTATTACACTGTGAGTTGCTCAAGGGTAGGGCCATCTCTGTACACCTTTGTGGCACCCCTGGTGCCTTGCAGAGATCATGAAGTGCTCAGTACCAGACTTAATGCCTGTCCTCTCCTCTCATGCTGATTAAGTCCCAAATGCATTCATGTCTTATTCCTGCTACTTTCCAGCAGTTCCTCATTAATAAATTACGGGTTAAGGTGATTTGGGGGTGAATCATATGTTAATCATTTATGTATATGTTTCATCGTTAAACCCAGACTTTCTACACCACTGCTTTAGAAATCTTGGGACAGGGATTAATGTGTAGTAGGTTGAATTGTGGCCCTAAACAGGTATGCCCACTTCCAAATCCCCAGAACCTATAAATGTTACCTTATTTGGAAAAAGGATCCGTGCAGATGTACTTAAGTTAAAGATGTTGAGATGAGATGATCCTGGATTAGCAGGGTGGACCCTAAATCGAATGACAAGTGTCCCATAAGAGACAAAAAAAGAGAAGTCACAGAGAGACAGAAGAGGAGGCGGCAATGTAATGGGGAGGGGGCGGCAGAGACTGGAATGATACAGCTGTAAGCCAAGATGCTTGGGGCCAGCAGAAGCTGGAAAAGGCTAGGGACAGAATCTCCCTAGAGCCCTCGATTTCAGACCTCTTGCCTTCGGAACTGTGAGAGAATAAATTTCTGTGGTTTTACGCCACCAGCTTGTGGTGACTTGTTATAGCACTCCTGGAAAACTAATACTTCTGGGAACTGGAAAATCCAGAGACGGTTCTACCTCTACAGTAAGATCTACGTGTTGGGACTTGGATTTCTACTCCAGCCATTCCCAGACACCACCTTGTGTCTTCCCCTTTGCAGACGACCTCAGCAGCATGCTCATAGGGAGGGCATTGAGGTCACCCAGTAAATTTGCAGCTGCTTCTGATGCCTGTGGCACAGTGTTGGCCAAGCCAGGGCCTAAAGAAAGGCCAGAGCACTAGACACCCCAGAGGAGGGAGACAAGAGCCTCATTTGGGTGAATTTTCCAACACTTAAAGATTTTATTGAATTAATAATCCAACTGCTCAAAAAAACCAAAACAAACCTCAAGAAAAGGCAGTACTGGGACTTCTCTGGTGGTGCAGCGGTTAAGAATCCACCTGCCAATGCACGGGACACGGGTTCAACCCCTGGTCCAGGAAGATCCCTCACGTCATGAAGCAACTAAGCCCATGTGCCACAACGACTGAGCCTGCTCTCTAGAGGCCGCGAGCCACAACTACTGAACCCCTGCGTGCCACTACTACTGAACCCACGTGCCTAGAGCCTGTGCTCCACAACAAAGACAAGCCACAGCTATGAGAAGCCCGCACACTGCAACGAAGAATAGCCCCCGCTCACTGCCAACTAGAGAAAGCCAGCGAGCAGTAATGAAGACGCAACGCAATGCAACCAAAAATAAATAAATAAATAAATTTATAAATAAATAATAATGCTTTAAAAAGAAAGAAAAAGGCAGTACTATCAGATAATGAATCATAGGCCTTGCTGGAGTGGAAAGGAATTTTTTAACAATCATAAACCAACCTTTATTTTTGATGAGAAAATTGAGGTGGCAATGTCTTGATGGCCTATGGCCATATACCTAGTTGGAGCAGAGCCTGAAGCAGAACACAGAAGCAGGAATTCTAGCCCAACATTCTTCACCATACTAATGTATAATCCTGGAACCTCTTTTTCTGGTCATCTTAACATTTCTAAATTACCACAGAGGATTACTTATCTATGTATTTCAAATGAGCTATATAAAAGTAAAATATTAGTCTTGATTTTGAAAATAGCTGTGTTTCGGATAGATATTAAGAATTCCACACCAGTTTGCATCCTGGTGACATTCAGCTAGATGGAAACAGAAGCAACAGACAAAAGGAAGGCTTAAGAACTGACCTCCCAGCTGCATGGGAAAATGGCTTTGAGACGGTTAACCCCAGCTAGGAAGAGCCCAGGGAAGCAGCATGTCTACACCCTACCCATACATATTCAGATGCTTTGTCAAAAAAGCCCAGTGCTGGAGGATTTCAATTAACAAAGTGGCATGGTTTACCTGATAAAATGCTCCCTGTGTGAGTGTAATTACATATTTATACCCCACAGAGATTTTTTAATTTCTGTTTGGTTTGTTTGCCTTGAAAGTGTTTGTCACTGGGAGTGTTCTTGATGTGCAATTTAAAAGCAGTGTTGGCCAACTGTGTGGCTTGTTTTCATTTTAGATTCATTACAGTTTGAAGATGATGCTTTTCCCCTTGTCTACACACAACAGTGATACTTCCACAAGAAGACAATGCATCAAGGAACAGGAAAAGCATTAAAGGAACACTGTCAAGTACCTGTCTTCTGGTTCTCCCCTAGTAGTTTTCTCTTTTTTAACCCACCAGCGGCTATTAATTGAATCTAAAATGCATGACAATAGGTTTTCTTTCTTTGAAACAAGTTTGCTTGTTTCCCGTCATCTGTTCATAAAGCTTTTCCTTCACTCCTACCCCATCAATATAGCAAATAAAGCTGAAAGAACTGCAGTCCTTTCCGTAGTTCTCCAGCCCTCCATTCCCTGATGAATACACAAACACGCAGATACAGATTGCTGATTAATTGGAGTTGCTTTCATTCCATCACTAAGCAGCAGAGCCCCTGCTATGTGCCGGGGACCACTGTTCAGCTTTGGATATTCAGAGATAAGTCTTGGTCCCTGACCTCATGGGGCTATATACTAGCAGAGAAGCCAGGCATGGAGAGAAGCAACTATAGCCTAGCATAGCAAGTGCTGTCAACAAGGTGTGTGTGAGGCACCGTGGAGACAGAAATCAGTTCTGCCCAAGGCAGGCTTCATGGAGGAGGAGGTGGCTCTTAAAGAGATCGCCTCACAGACATGCAAGTTCACCAATTGCTCAGACCAGAAATAAAGCCCTGAATAAGACCAACATGGTCCCCGAATTCGTTCTGCTAGGAGGGAGCAAACACTAAGGAAGAGAACAAAGAGGATTTTTCATTGCAAATAATCGTGATCAGTGCTGTGAAGGGACTAATGATAGAGATGACATAAGGAAGGGAACTCTTTTACGTGGCTGGTCAGAGAAGGCCTCTCTAAGGAGGTGACATTTGAGTTGACACATGAAGGATGACAAGGAGCTCATCATGTGCAAAGCTAAGGGGAGGGCAAGTGCCAGGCCCAGAGAGGGGCTGGAACAGGCAAGGAGCAGAGAGACAGTGTTGCCAGTACAGCAAGGCAGAGAAAATGGGGAGTTCAGCTGGACCCAGGTCCCAGAGGGCTTTCGAGGACGTAGCAAATGTTTGGATTTTACTCCCAGAAATGCAAATCAAAACCACAGTGAGGTATCACATCACACCTGTTAGGAAGGCTATCACCAAAGAGATAAGAGGTAACAAAATTTGGTGAGGATGTGAAGAAAAAGGAACCCTTGTGTACTGTTGTTGGGAAGGTAAATCGGTGCAGCCACTGTGGATAATTTTTTGATATTTCTCAAACAATTAAAAATAGAACTGTCATATGATCCAGCAATTCCACTTCTGGACATATATTCAAAGGAAATGAAAATAGGATCTTGACAATACATCTGCCCTCCATTGCTCATAGCAGTACTATTTATAATAGCCAAGATATGGAAACCACCAAAGTGTTCATTAACAGATGAATGGATAAAGAAGATGTGGGGGGTGTGTGTGTATGTGTGTGTGTGTGTAATGGAATATTACTCAGCCATGAGAAAGAAGGAAATCCTGCCATTTGCAACAACATGGGCATTATTCTAAGGGAAATAAGTCAGACAGAAGAAGATAAATACTGTGTGATTTTATACGTGGAATCTAAAAAAGCTGAACCCATAGAAACAGAAAGTAGAATGGTGGTTACCAGGGGCTGGAGGGTGAGAGATATGGGGAGATGTTGGTCAAAGGGTACACATTTCCAGTTGCAAGACGAATAAATTCTGGGGATCTAACATACAGCATGGTGATTGTTGCTAATAACATTGTATTATATACTTGAAAGAGAGTAGGTCTTAAATGTTCTCACCACAAAAAAGAACTGGTGATTATGTGGTGTGATGGAGGTGTTAACTACCATTATAGTGGTAATCAATTTACAATATATATGTATCAAGTCAACACCTTGTACACCTTAAACTTTACAATGTTATATGCCAATTATATGTCTAAAGTTGGAAAAAATTATTACAATAAAAAAGAAAGATTTTATTCACAGAGAAATAAAAAGTCATTGAAGGATTTTAAGCAGGGAAATTATGTAATTTGATATAGTCTGTTAAACAACATTAGTTTGGCTACATTTGGAGTATGGGTAAGGGAGGAAGAGTTGAAACGATGACAAAACTGAGAAGGTAACTGGGTAATTCTTTGGTTAGTGTCTATACTCTCTAATAGACTGTAATCTCCATGGGGCAAGAGCAATGTAACAACTCATATCAACATGCCAGACACATGGTAGGAATTCAAGAAATAATTACTGAATGAATGAATGAATAAATGGCATCCTGAGTCAAAACCAGCCTATGCAAAGGCAAGGGAGCTTGCTGACTTTACAGCTTATCACAGACCAGAATACTTTCCATTCTGAGAGACAGAATTTGTGCCATGGCCAGCCAAAGGCATTCCCATACATGCCCACAAGGAAGCCAACCTGCCCTGTGTTTCTCTCATGCAGTTCACCTCACTTACTCAAACATTCATCAGTAGGCTCACGGAAAGGGGTATGCATGGGGAGAAGAAGCAATCAACAGACTGAGTTGTGCTGGGCTAGAAAAGATAGTAGTTTAGTGCCATTGAATGCCTACAACTAGATGCAATATGGATCACTGAGCCAAAGATGCACAGACCTTGGCATCCCACCCCACCGCTAAGCTGCCGAGTTTTATTCCAAAACATTCTGAGTGGCTCTTGGAACTCCTGTTTTGATCTGCTCGGTATTTTTTTCTCTTCCCCTTCCTTCCTCGGAAAAGCACCCCTATTTCCTTGGTGATTTCAAATGATTTTTAGTAGAGTTCTTGATCACAGTAAATCACTCTGCTTTTGGCCACAGAGCTGAATGTGTGACTCAGACTTGGCCAATTATGGTATCCTTTGGCCCTGACCAGACAGACTGGTCCAAGAGATAGTACTTGGTTGCTAGTAGACTGCTTTCCCTCCACATGGCGAGAATTTCTCTGCAGCAGGAAAGAATAAGACGAATATATAATACAAAGAGAAGAAGAAATAAATGCACAAAGTCAAGAGACAGAGAGAGACAGAACAGACCTCATCCCTGAGGTCCTGGATCCAGCAATGCCTGACCTCCAGGTAACATGAGTTAATGGATTTGCATTTATGTTTAATCTAACTGAAATTGGAGTTCTGTTGATTGCAACCAAAGAGTCCCTTTCAGTCCTCTCCCTGGCTCCATCCAGTTCTCCTGTTTTAGGAACCTAGAACAGAAGCAGTTTACCGGTAGGCAGAGATTCTCAGTCGGAAACTACAAGTCAGGTTGTCAATTCTAGCTGACAGCCAGAGAAACAAGCTCCACATAAAATTATGCTAATTCCATTTGTAATAGGTCTCTGAATTTCCAGCATTCTATATTCATAGGATAGCCTCTATTATCACACCCAGAAGAGTCCCATCAACAGGGCGTCCAACAGAAGTCCTTAACTGGCTACTATGAATATCTGGGCCCTGAGTTGCTCACTTCTTAGGGAATTACCTTTAAGAACAAGAGTACTGACTATTTTCTAATAGTTGTGCCAGCCCATGGTGAAGGCTCACTCTCTGGGAGCCAGTATATCTAGATTCTGCCACTGACTGTCATTGTGATCTTAAAGAAATTACCCTTTGCCATGTGACCCCTGCTCCCCTAATCTTCCTAAACTGTTTTTTTTTTTAACTTTTAATTTCCCTTCAAATAGAGTGAACATGGCATTGGATGTTCCAATACGCTCATGCTGGCTACTATGGAGTCAAATTGAGGGTTTCATTACTATTCACTGTTCACTGATGTAAAACCAATCAGCAAAATAAAAACATATGTCAAAGAGTAGAGAACTTTGAGTTGGGATGTGCTGTGAACTAGACAAAGGACTCCCCTCATAATCAGATCTTTATAGGGTGGCCTCAACATTTAGTCTGAATTTTGTTGCTGAGGACACCTGTAGCCTAAGGCATACTCATATATAAAGAACATACAGACACAATCTGATACTAACGAAAAACGATTTTGGAGCCACTTAGCCTCCTTCTAGGCATTCCTCACTGTTCTTTATCTTTAAAATTACTCTCAAAATTTCACCTAATGCTAATTTTGCCTTAATTTTTCTTAATCATAGTTTACCAGCCAACCAGTCAGTAAGTATGGACTGGGAAGGTCCTATGTATCCATGTTCTGGTAGACGCTCAGTTAAGGGAATAAGGAACAATAGAAGTAGAAGAGGCATGTGCAGGAAGGGTGATATTTGTGGGAATACAGATACTTCCACAGAGTGGCAGCTTTCATGCCACCCCAAGAGGCTTACATACAAATGGAATAAAAGAACCACATGGGATCAACCTTGAGGACCACCATATGGCAAGCCCAAGGCTGTGCAATTTCTTACCCTGGAGATATGGAGCGCTACCTGGAGAATGTCTCTGGGGAGTGAGAATGGTGGGTGGGAATAATATAACTGGGCAGGCCAACCAGAATAATATAATTGGGCATGGTTACATATTAGTGGTCTCTTGAAAATGTGGCATAAAGCTAGGTTATATGATAGCAATTAATCACTAGGGTTTATTGAGCATTTACAATGTGTTCTGCACTATTCTAAACACTGTACACACGTTATTTTATCCTCACATACTATCCCTATTTTTAGATGGGGAAAATGAGGCACAGAGTTGTTAAGTGACTTGTCCAAAGACACACAACCAGTTGATAATAGAACTGAGATTTGAAGTCCATATTGAACCATACTGATGCTCACCAACATGTTGGGATGATATAATTGTCCACACTGTCACTCATAATCCATTCCTCTCCTTCGCATTTTGCTCATTTGGGGCCTTCATTTCAGGTATGTGACTGATACTTCCCAAGGAGAAATTAAATATCTACATTTATTCTCTTTAGAGATTCTATTTCCCTTTTAAAAAGTGTGAAATTTAGAAATCCACAGACCTCCAAAAAATAAACATCCATATTCTATGCATGTGCACTTCTTTCAAATTTTCACTGACTCTAGCTGTAGGATTTGCCCCACTGACTCCAAATTGAGAACGGGTTCAGTGATCCAGTGACTATAGTGAGGGGACAGCTCAGGGTCTCTCCTGTTGGTATGCAGGTATGACACATTTTAAATGGTGGTGTGTGAAGTTCAAATGCTTGGTAAATTTGCAGCATAAGTCAATAAAAATTTTAAAAAATAATAATAATATTTATTCACTAGACCACCTGGAACACAGTCATGTTACTTTAGTCAGCATTCAGAGAAATGCAAGGTTTTCATTTTTCTCTTTTTTAGAAGAAAGCATACTGCTGAGACTATTAAAGAAAACACAAATCTCCTAGCTGTTTGGGAAGGCTCCGAAAGAGTGAAAGTGAGCAGTTGTTACCAGCAATGTTTGGATGAAAATGTAAAATCTTTGTCTTTAAAAATGTTTGTTGGGCTTCCCTGGTGGCGCAGTGGTTGAGAATCTGCCTGTTAATGCAGGGGACACGGGTTCGAGCCCTGGTCTGGGAAGATCCCACATGCCACGGAGCAGCTGGGCCCGTGAGCCACAGTTGCTGAGCCTGTGCGTCTGGAGCCTGTGCTCCGCAACAAGAGAGGCCGCGACAGCGAGAGGCCCGCGCACCGCGATGAAGAGTGGCCCCCGCTTGCCGCAACTAGAGAAAACCCTCGCACAGAAACGAAGACCCAACACAGCCAAAACTAAATTAATTAATTAATTAATTTAAAAAAAATGTTTGTTTAACTGAGGAAAGTTTACACAACTTGTGGAGAATTACAGTGGAAGAAATTCCATTTTGCTTCATCCGCTTTCTCCGCCTGACAACTGTCCCCATTTCAGTCTGCTGGGACATTAGAGATGCTTAAAATGATCAGAAAGAAATAACAACATTTCTTATTAAGAGGAGGAAGAATGCAATTAGCTCAAAATTAGAAATTTGCATCCCTCATGGTCCACACACATTTGGAATAATTTCTTCTAAAATAAGTTTGTCAATCAGATTTTTATCCTGATTTCTCCTTGCCCATTGCTAATGAACAGCGTAGAGAATATCTGGAAAGTTCCTAAAACCACTGACCCTTTGGTAAGCACAGAACTCTATATCCTATAAATGTTCAGTAAATATTTGTTGACTAAATTTTAAAAAGTGCCTATATAAATTAGTGATCAATTAGTGATTAATGATCAATGAATGTATTTATTTAAGTGCTTTCGGGGAAAAACTCCACTTGAGGCAGAGGTAAGGTAATGAATGTTTAGGTTTCTTTGTAACATTCTCTTGTCTCCTCCTCCCTAAACTCCTTCCTTACTTTCAGCCAACCCTAGATATGGGCACCACAAGTAGATGACAATTAATAATGGATGAGCCAAAGTGTGCCAGAATGGCCCCTTTGTTCCAAGTTTCTAGAGCTTAAGTCATAGTATCCCCATTAACACTTTCTTCTTCTCATATTAATATAGAAACTATAAATCCCAGGAAACCATATCTATTCCTTATCATACTGAGATGATAATGTGGCAAAGGGAAAGATATGAAAATACCACATTGGGCTGTCAAATTACAGTTCAGGAGGCCTCTGGTGTTTCCTAATCATGGGATTCGTGTAGGGAAGCTTTTTTAAAAAGCTCTTGATTCTTGGGGCCACCTTCCCCCAAAAATCTAATTAAGTCATCGTGACAGCTGGGGATCTAAAATTTTTTAACTTGCTTTCTTGGTGTCAGCCATGTCTACAAACAATTTCTTCACATCGCAACAGTACAGTCCCTAAGACGTATTCAAGCACATGTAGTATTTAGATGACAAACATGAATACAGGAGATATGGGTGTACTAGAAAGCATATATTTGGTTTCCTGTGAAGTAGATACTTTGCTGTCTAAGGTATTAATGATTAGATTCTAGATTACATTCACTTTATGTTGATTGCTCCACAATGGCCTGGAAAACAACTGAGTTTTTTTGAAGTAAGCACCTTTCTACTCTATCAAGGTCAAACCTTTTACTTGATGTACTTAACTAACCATGTAAAATATTATATCAGCAAGCCTACGAGGCACTTAGAGATATATTCACATTTGCATAATGTCCTCTGTAAGTTAGTCTTTGGTCCTTAAGGGTGTTTAGAATAACTGCATGTAAGAATATACTTAATCCAATCTCATTTTAGCTTTTGCTCTTTTAAGATTTCAAAATTAATAAATCCTCCTGATACTCCAAATTACCATGAGCTTTTATAAGCATAACTTTGTAACTTTAACCCATTTATGAACATACCCTATAGGCAAATGTACTAATGAATAAGAAATAACATTAGAAGTTTAAAAGATGGTCTCTTTATGAAGTAATGTAAGAAAATCCTGTTAGCTGGATCAACTACAAAAGTGCGATTTCTTAAAAAATAGAAAATCCGTCACAAAATTACATGTAATTACAATAACCAAAGGATAGGAAGTAAGAATAGTTGAAGTACCATGCATTATTTAACTTAGTACATGTTATCACTTGCTTGCATATGGATGAAAGCAGGAAGAAAGGAGCCGACAAACTCTATGCCTGTGGCTAAAGAAATTGTGGTATTTTGTATCTGACTTCCTGGTATGTGAATTCTTGACCAAAGCTATCAACACACCTGACAGGCAGACTGTGTTTCAAGCTCCTTGTCATTATCTGCTGGTCCCCTCTCTTCTTTCACACCCTTCTCATTGCCTACCTCATTACATGGTTAACCCATAGAGTAAAGGCAGTGCCAGATGTCTCCTTCAGAGCCCAAAGAAATGTTAAAATCAGCTTGATCAACACACTGGACCTCGCCTTTGGACAATAAAATTATGAGCTGTATGTTGTCATTATAGGCAAGTGTGCATGTGAATTTCTACCTTTCTTTGATTTTATTCACTACAAAAATGCCATAAATGCCATATTACACACACCTCTAGTTTACTGATGAGGACACTGAGGCACAGAGGGGATAAATCACTTCCCAATGTCACACAGCTAGTCCCTGCAGGAGCAGATAATAGAATTTAGTTTTGCTGAGATTCTAATCTTCTACGGTTCACGGAAGGGACATCCAAAAAGAGGATGAAGTGTTGCCATAAAGAATTTGAAAGAAAGATTATGAAGAGCAAGAAATGATATTAGAAAAGCCCTGAATATAGAGCAAGAGTCCAGCATATGGACCATCAGAGTCTTAATGACAGAATAGAATATCTAGCATGTTATCTGTGGCTGAGATTGTCAGGCTCCATCTGGCCCTGGGAAAGGTGAAGAAGCAGTGATCCAGTGGATGCTTCCAGATTGGAAAAGTGGAGGCTGACTTCTGAAGGCCATTCCTGGAACAGGCACTCTCTTATGTTGCTGAGAACCTTCCTGGAAAGCACCTTGGCAATCAAAATTCTGTATCCTTCATGTTTTAAGTAAAACTGAAATGTGGGCAAAAACTTATGCTCAAAAGCTAACTGTAGACTTATTTATATGGTGAAAAATTAGGAATAACTTAAATATCCAACAAATAGAGAACAATTAAGTAAATGATGGTGTATTCATGTGACAAAATAGTATATATCATGGGCAAGTGCTTTCTCTATAATGTGTATTGAGTGAAAAAAACTACATACACTTATCCAATAAAAATAAAATGATTCCCAAGAAATACATTAAAATGTTAATAGTGATTTTATCTCTGAATGGTAGGGCTTTGACATTTTTGATATTTTCCAAATTCTCTGCAATGAGCATGTATTACTTTTATAATCAGAAATACAACAAAAGTGGGCTTCCCTGGTGGCGCAGTGGTTGAGAATCTGCCTGCCAATGCAGGGGACACGGGTTCGAGCCCTGGTCTGGGAAGATCCCACGTGCCACGGAGCAACTGGGCCCATGAGCCACAATTACTGAGCCTGCGCGTCTGGGGCCTGTGCTCCGCAACAAGAGAGGCCGCGATGGTGAGAGGCCCGCGCACCGCGATGAAGAGTGGTCCCCGCTTGCCACAACTAGAGAAAGCCCTCGCACAGAAACAAAGATCCAACACAGTCATAAATAAATAAATAAATAAATAAATAAATAAATGAACGTGAATTTCTTTAAAAAAAAAAAAAAGGGCTTCCCTGGTGGCGCAGTGGTTGGGAGTCTGCCTGCCAATGCAGGGGACACGGGTTCGAGCCCTGGTCTGGGAGGATCCCACATGCCGCGGAGCAACTGGGCCCGTGAGCCACACCTACTGAGCCTGCGCGTCTGGAGCCTGTGCTCCACAACAAGAGAGGCCGCGATAGTGAGAGGCCCGCGCACTGCGATGAAGAGTGGCCCCCACTTGCCACAACTAGAGAAAGCCCTCGTGCAGAAACGAAGACCCAACACAGCCAAAAATAAATTAATTAATTAATTTAAAAAAAAAAAGGCTAAGTTGACAAGCCTTGTTTAAAAAAAAAAAAAAAAAAAAGAAAGAAATACAACAAAAGTAAAACATACTGGGCTTCCCTGGTGGCGCAGTGGTTGAGAATCTGCCTGCCAATGCAGGGGACATGGGTTCGAGCCCTGGTTTGGGAAGATCCCACATGCCGTAGAGCAACTAGGCCCGTGAGCCACAACTACTGAGCCTGCGCATCTGGAGCTTGTGCTCCGCAACAAGAGAGGCCGCGACAGTGAGAGGCCCACGCACCGTGAAGAAGAGTGGCCCCCGCTCGCCACAACTAGAGAAAGCCCTAGCACAGAAACGAAGACCCAACACAGCCCAAAATAAATAAATAAATAATTAATTAATTAAATAATCTTTAAAAAAAGTAAAACGAACTATTTTACCCATATTGAACTTTTATGTTGTGTGACTTTTACAACAATCAAAAAAAAAAATTCAAGAAAAAAAACAATACAAGAAACATTAAAAAATTGCCATACTGGATTCTTACACTCTATTGATAGAAAGATGAATTAGTATTGTTTAGTGTGCAAGGGTATATGTAAGGATGGTCATTGAAGAATTATTTGTAAAAGTAAAAAATTAGAGAAAACAAAAGTCTATTAGCAAGCTATCTTCTAGTTTGAGGAGGGGCAAGGCTGCAGATGGCTTCTTTCCTTTCCTGGGGTAGCCTTTTCTGACCTTCTGTGAGAATGAAGCCTAGGTGACCTAATTTTAAGAAGACCTACGTGAGGAGGATTGACTTCATTGCCTATGCATTGTTAAAGAGTTTTTGTTTTATTTTATTTTGTTTTCTGTGCCTCGTGGAAATTTGGGGACTAGATTAAGCCATGTGGATGAAAGGCTCTTGGTGCTGCAGCCAGGCATCAGGGCTCTGAGGTGGGAGAGCCAAGTTCAGGACACTTGTCCACAAGAGACCTCCCAGTTCCACGTAATATCAAACGGCAAAACTCTCCCAGAGATCTCCATCTCAACGTCAAGACCCAGCTTCACTCAACGACCAGCAAGCTACAGTGCTGGACACCCTATGCCAAACAACTAGCAAGACAGGAACACAACCCCATCCATTCGCAGAGAGGCTGCCTAAAATCATAAGGCCACAGACATACCAAAACACACTATCAGACGTGGACCTGCCCACCAGAAAGACAAGATCCAGCCTCATCCACCAGAACACAGGCACTAGTCCCCTCCACCAGGAAGCCTACACAACCCACTGAACCAACCTTAGCCACTGGGGACAGACACCAAAAACAACGGGAACTACGAACCTGCAGCCTGTGAAAAGGATATCCCAAACACAGTAAGTTAGGCAAAGTGAGAAGACAGAAAAACACACAACAGATGAAGGAGCAAGGCAAAAACCCACCAGACCTAACAAATGAAGAAGAAATACGCAGTCTACCTGAAAAATAATTAAAAATAATGATAGTAAAGATGAACCAAAATCTTGGAAATAGAACAGAGAAAATACAAGAAACGTTTAACAAGGACCTAGAAGAACTAAAGAGCAAACAAACAGTGATGAACAAAACAATAAATGAAATTAAAAATTCTCTAGACGGGATCAATAGCACAATAACTGAGGCAGAAGAATGGATAAGTGACCTGGAAGATAAAATAGTGGAAATAATTACTGCAGAGCAGAATAAAGAAAAAAGAATGAAAAGAATTGAGGACAGTCTCAGAGACCTCTGGGACAACATTAAACACACAAACATTCGAATTATAGGGGTCCCAGAAGAAGAAGAGAGAAAGAAAGGGACTGAGAAAATATTTGAAGAGATTATAGTTGAAAATTTCCCTAATATGGGGAAGGAAATAGTTAATCAAGTCCAGGAATCACAGAGAGTCCCATACAGGATAAATCCAAGGAGAAACACGCCAAGAGACATATTAATCAAACTATCAAAAATTAAATACAAAGAAAAAATATTAAAAGCAGCAAGGGAAAAACAACAAATAACACACAAGGTAATCCCCATAAGGTTAACAGCTGATCTTTCAGCAGAAACTCTGCAAGCCAGAAGGGAGTGGCAGGACATATTTAAAGTGATGAAGGAAAAAAACCTACAACCAAGATTATTCTACCCAGCAAGGATCTCATTCAGATTTGACGGAAAAATTAAAACCTTTACAGACAAGCAAAAGCTAAGAGAATTCAGCACCACCAAACCAGCTTTACAACAAATGCTAAAGGAACTTCTCTAGGCAGGAAACACAAGAGAAGGAAAAGACCTACAATAACAAAACCAAAACAATTAAGAAAATGGTCATAGGAACATACCTATCGATAATTACCTTAAATGTAAATGGATTAAATGCTCCAACCAAAAGACATAGACTGGCTGAATGGATACAAAAACAAGACCCGTATATATGCTGTCTACAAGAGACCCACTTCAGACCTAGGGACACATACAGACTGAAAGTGAGGGGATGGAAAAAGATATTCCATGCAAATGGAAATCAAAAGGAAGCCGGAGTAGCAATTCTCATATCAGACAAAATAGACTTTAAAATAAAATCTATTACAAGAGACAAAGAAGGACCACTACATAATGATCAAGGGATCGATCCAAGAAGATATAACAATTGTAAATATTTATGCACCCAACAAAGGAGCACCTCAATACATAAGGCAAACACTAACAGCCATAAAAGGGGACATCGACAGCAACACAATCATAGTAGGGGACTTTAACACCCCACTTTCACCAATGGATAGATCATCCGAAATGAAAATAAATAAGGAAACACAAGCTTTAAATGATACATTAAACAAGATGGACTTAATTGATATTTATAGGACATTCCATCCAGAAACAACAGAATACACATTCTTCTCAAGTGCTCATGGAACATTCTCCAGGATAGAGCATATCTTGGGTCACAAATCAAGCCGTGGTAAATTTAAGAAAATTGAAATCATATCAAGTATCTTTTCTGACCACAACGCTATGAAACTAGATATCAATTACAGGAAAAAATCTGGAAAAACTACAAACACATGGAGGCTAAACAATACACTACATAATAACCAAGAGATCACTGAAGAAATCAAAGAGGAAATCAAAAATACCTAGAAACAAATGACAATGAAAACATGACGACCCAAAACCTATGGGATGCAGCAAAAGCAGTTCTAAGAGGGAAGTTTATAGCAATACAATCCTACCTTAAGAAACAAGAAACATCTCAAATAAACAACCTAACCTCGCACCTAAAGCAATTAGAGAAAGAAGAATGAAAAGACCCCAAAGTTAGCAGAAGGAAAGAAATCATAAAGATCAGATCAGAAATAAAAAAAAAAGAAATGAAGGAAATGATAGCAAAGATCAATAAAACTAAAAGCTGGTTCTTTGAGAAGATAAACAAAATTGATAAACCATTACCCAGACTCATCAAGAAAAAAAGGGAGAAGACTCAAATCAATAAAATTAGAAATGAAAAAGGAGAAGTAACAACTGACCCTGCAGAAATACAAAGGATCATGAGAGATTACTACAAGCAACTCTATGCCAATAAAATGGACAACCTGCAAGAAATGGACAAATTCTTAGAAATGCACAACCTTCCGAGACTGAACCAGGAAGAAATAGAAAATATGAACAGACCAATCACAGGAACTGAAATTGAAACTCTGATTAAAAATCTTCCAACAAACAAAAGCCCAGGACCAGATGGCTTCACAGGTGAATTCTATCAAACATTCAGAGAAGAGCTAACATCTACGCTTCTCAAACTCTTCCAAAATATAGCAGAGGGAGGAACACTCCCAAACTCTTTCTACGAGGCCACCATCACCCTGATACCAAAACCAGACAAAGATGTCACAAAGAAAGAAAACTACAGGTCAATATCACTGATGAACATAGATGCAAAAATCCTCAACAAAATACTAGCAAACAGAATCCAACGGCACATTAAAAGGATCATACACCATGATCAAGTGGGGTTTATCCCAGGAATGCAAGGATTCCTCTATATACGCAAATCAATCAATTTGATACACCATATTAACAAACTGAAGGAGAAAAACCATATGATCATCTCAATAGATGCAGAAAAGCTTCTGACAAAATTCAACACCCATTTATGATAAAAACCCTCCAGAAAGTAGGCATAGAGGGAACTTTCCTCAACATAATAAAGGCCATATATGACAAACCCACAGCCAACATCGTCCTCAATGGTGAAAAACTGAAACCATTTCCACTAAGATCAGGAACAAGACAAGGTTGCCCACTCTCACCACTATTATTCAACATAGTTTTGGATACATCATAGTTTAGCCACAGCAATCAGAGAAGAAAAAGAAATAAAGGGAATCCAAATCGGAAAAGAAGAAGTAAAGCTGTCACTGTTTGCAGATGACAAGATACTATACATAGAGAATCCTAAAGATGCCACCAGAAAACTACTAGAGCTAATCAATGAATTTGGTAAAGTAGCAGGATACAAAATTAATGCACAGAAATCTTTTGCATTCCTATACACTAACGATGAAAAATCTGATAGTGAAATTAAGAAAACACTCCCATTTACCATTGCAACAAAAAGAATAAAATACCTAGGAATAAACCTACCTAAGGAGACAAAGGACCTGTATGCAGAAAATTATAAGACACTGATGAAAGAAATTAAAGATGATACAACTAGATGGAGAGATATACCATGTTCTTGGATTGGAAGAATCAACATTGTGAAAATGACTCTACTACCCAAAGCAATCTACAGATTCAATGCAATTCCTATCAAACTACCACTGGCATTTTTCACAGAACTAGAACCAAAAATTTCACAATTTGTATGGAAACACAAAAGATCCCGAATAGCCAAAGTAATCTTGAGAAAGAAAAACGGAGCTGGAGGAATCAGGCTCCCTGACTTCAGACTATACTACAAAGCTACAGTAATCAAGACAGTATGGTACTGGCACAAAAACAGAAATATAGATCAATGCTAGAGGACAGAAAGCCCAGAGATAAACCCACGCACATATGCTCACCTTATCTTTGATAAAGGAGGCAAGAATATACAGTGGAGAAAAGACAGCCTCTTCAATAAGTGGTGCTGGGAAAACTGGACAGCTACATGTAAAAGTATGAAATTAGAACACTCCCTAACACCATACACAAAAATAAACTCAAAATGGATTAAAGACCTAAATGTAAGGCCAGACACTATAAAACTCTTAGAGGAAAACATAGGCAGAACACTCAATGACATAAATCACAGCAAGATCCTTTTTGACCCACCTCCTAGAGAAATGGAAATAAAAGCAAAAATAAACAAATGAAACTTCAAAGCTTCAAAGCTTTTGCACAGCAAAGGAAACCATAAACAAGACGAAAAGACAACCCTCAGAATGGGAGAACATATTTGCAAATGAAGCAACTGACAAAGGATTAATCTCCAAAATTTACAAGCAGCTCATGCAGCTCAATATCAAAAAAACAGGGGCTTCCCTGGTGGCGCAGTGGTTGAGAATCTGCCTGCCAATGCAGGGGACACGGGTTCGAGCCCTGGTCTGGGAAGATCCCACATGCCGCGGAGCAAATAGGCCCGTGAGCCACAATTACTGAGCCTGCGCGTCTGGAGCCTGTGCTCCGCAACAAGAGAGGCCGCGATAGTGAGAGGCCCGCGCACTGCGATGAAGAGTGGCCCCCACTTGCCGCAATTAGAGAAAGCCCTCACACAGAAACGAAGACCCAACACAGCCATAAATAAATAAAATTTAAAAAAAAATTAAAAAAAAAAAAAATTAAAAAAAAAAAAAACAAAAAAAAACAAACAACACAATCCAAAAATGGGCAGAAGACCTACATAGACATTTCTCCAAAGAAGATATACAGATTGCCAACAAACACATGAAAGAATGCTCAACATCATTAATCATTAGAGAAATGCAAATCAAAACTACAATGAGATATCATCTCACACCGGTCAGAATGGCCATCATCAAAAAATCTAGAAACAATAAATGCTGGAGAGGGTGTGGAGGAAAGGGAACACTCTTGCACTGTTGGTGGGAATGTAAATTGATACAGCCACTATGGAGAACAGTATGGAGGTTCCTTAAAAAACTACAAATAGAACTACCATACGACCCAGCAATCCCACTACTGGGCATATACCCTGAGAAAACCATAGGTCAAAAAGAGTCATGTACCAAAATGTTCATTGCAGCTCTATTTACAATAGCCAGGACATGGAAGCAACCTAAATGTCCATCGACAGATGAATGGATAAAGAAGATGTGGCACATATATACAATGGAATATTACTCAGCCATAAAAAGAAATGAAATGGAGGTATTTGTAATGAGGTGGATGGAGTTAGAGTCTGTCATACAGAGAGAAGTAAGTCAGAAAGAGAAAAACAAATACAGTATGCTAACACATATATATGGAATCTAAGGGAAAAAAAAAAAAAAGGCCATGAAGAACCTAGTGGCAAGACGGGAATAAAGACACAGACCTACTAGAGAATGGACTTGAGGATATGGGGAGGGGGTGGGGTGAGATGTGACAGGGTAAGAGAGTGTCATGGACATATATACACTACCAAATGTAAAATAGATAGCTAGTGGGAAGCAGCCGCATAGCACAGGGAGATCAGCTCGGTGCTTTGTGACCACCTAGAGGGGTGGGATGGGGAGGGTGGGAGGGAGGGAGATGCAAGAGGGAAGAGAAATGGGAACATATTGTATATGTATAACTGATTCACTTTGTTATAAAGCAGATGCTAACACAGTATTGTAAGGCAATTATACTTCAATAAAGATGTTTGAAAAAAAAAAACAAAAACAAAAACAACAGGGGCTTCCCTGGTGGCGCAGTGGTTGAGAATCTGCCTGCCAATGCAGGGGACACGGGTTCGAGCCCTGGTCTGGGAAGATCCCACATGCTGCGGAGCAAATAGGCCCGTGAGCCACAATTACTGAGCCTGCGCGTCTGGAGCCTGTGCTCCGCAACAAGAGAGGCCGCGATAGTGAGAGGCCCGTGCACCGCGATGAAGAGTGGCCCCCACTTGCCGCAATTAGAGAAAGCCCTCACACAGAAACGAAGACCCAACACAGCCATAAATAAATAAAATTAAAAAAAAATAAAAAAAAAAAATTAAAAAAAACAAAAACAAAAAAAAACAAACAACACAATCCAAAAATGGGCAGAAGACCTACATAGACATTTCTCCAAAGAAGATATACAGATTGCCAACAAACACATGAAAGAATGCTCAACATCATTAATCATTAGAGAAATGCAAATCAAAACTACAATGAGATATCATCTCACACTGGTCAGAATGGCCATCATCAAAAAATCTACAAACAATAAATGCTGGAGAGGGTGTGGAGAAAAGGGAACCCTCTTGCACTGTTGGTGGGAATGTAAATTGATACAGCCACTATGGAGAACAGTATGGAGGTTCCTTAAAAAACTACAAATAGAACTACCATACCAGCAATCCCACTTCTGGGCATATACCCTTTGAAAACCATAATTCAAAAAGAGTCATGTACCAAAATGTTCATTGCAGGTCTATTTACAATAGCCAGGACATGGAAACAACCTAAGTGTCCAACAACAGATGAATGGATAAAGAAGATGTGGCACATATATACAATGGAATATTACTCAGCCATAAAAAGAAAGGAAATTGAGTCATTTGTACTGAGGTGGATGGACCTAGAGTCTGTCATACAGAGTGAAGTAAGTCAGAAAGAGAAAAACAAATACTGTATGCTAACACATATATATGGAATCTAAGAAAAAAAAAAAAAGGTCATGAAGAACCTAGGGGCAAGATGGGAATAAAGATACAGACCTACTAGAGAATGGACTTCAGGATATGGGGAGGGGGAAGGGTAAGCTGTGACAAAGCAAGAGAGTGGCATGGACATGTATACACTACCAAATGTAAAACAGATAGCTAGTGGGAAGCAGCCGCGTAGCACAGGGAGATCAGCTCGGTGCTTTGTGACAACCTGGAGGAGTGGGATAGGGAGGGTGGGAGGGCGGGAGACGCAACAGGGAAGAGATATGGGGATATATGTATATGTATAGCTGATTCACTTTGTTGTACAGCAGAAACTAACACACCACTGTAAAGCAATTATACTCCAATAAAGATGTTAAAAAATTAAAAAAACTAAAAAAAATAGTATGGGTTAAAAAAAGAAAAAGAGTCTATTAGCAGAAAATAGGCAAATAAATTAATAATAACAGTATTAAATTGTTGTTTTTATTATTAAACAGGTTACATGTATTTATCCTTACCATGTGCTAGACACAGTTCTGAGCACTTCAAATGTCTTAACATTTTTAATCCCCACCATAACTCTTTGAAATACATACTATTCTTATTCTCATTTACAGTTGGGATTTAATATTCATATAATATTCATTATATGCAGCTTTTAAAGAATGAGATAGTTTGATGGGCTGACATGGAAAGTCATCTGTGATATAGTGTTATGCAAATAAAGAAAATCATAAAAGAGAATATTTAAGATGATTACTACCTTCTTTGCTTTTACAAAAGGTGTATACAAAAATGTTTGTAAACATTTGTATACATGAAAAGTTCTGAAACAACAAACTAAATTATTGGTAGGGCTTTCTCCAGGGGAATGAGAGTGGAAGTGATGAAGAGAGTGACATTTTCCTTAATATACTTCTAAATTTTTATTTAAAACATAAATATTTATTCTCATAATTGAAATATTATAGCCTTAAAAGAACAAAGAAGAATAAAATTACCCTACTTTTATACAACTAATACTTAGGAAGACAAAATATAATCCAGCTGGAAAAAATCCACAAGCCACCTAACAGAAGCTGATGTATATAAGCCAAAAGATATTTGTTATTACCTTAGTCAAGGTTATATGGATAAAAAAAGTGGGGATGCTTGTGAGCAAGGTTACTCAACAAAGAGTGAGAAGTACAAGTTTAGGGGGTATAAGAGAGCAAAAGGTATTTATCAGTAAACAAAGGAAATTAATTTGATGAGGTGAGATAGTCTTAATATTTAGGATTTGATTCAGTAGGCATCAGGTAACTACTGTAAGTTCTAAGGCAAGAAATGACACGGTAGGTCACAGAATTTAAGAAAAATTCATCTTACAAATGATGTAGATGACGTGGCAGGAGAAAAATGCATAGGTGGTTAGAGCTACTTCAATATCAAGATACAAGATAACTAGAACCAGGTCTAAGAAATGGAGGGGAAGAGACATATCAGGACAGTTCCATCCTTAGACCCAGGCAAGACGGCTGGGATTCCAAGCTTTAGAGGGTTCTACGTATCACAAAATTCAAAAAAATTAAATTTAGTGAAAAGCACATGGACATGTCTTTCTGGATCCAATGCTCTGCACCAGCATGGCACAACCCATAGCTCTAAACATTCATGCTGCCAACTAACACTGCTTAGGCCCCAGGGAAATACTTTTCCACCTTTCTTGCCCCATACCCTTAAAACAGAATGCAGTGGTGTTCAGGCACCTGTGTCCAGCACCATGAGGGTGGTCGGCTGTGCAGCTGAGGCCGCCCTCCTAGAGACAGACACTGCTTTGGAGCACAGGAGGGCTTCAGCAGCAGGACTGCTTAGATTCAAGAGAAGACAATAACTTACAAAGCCTTCCTCCCAGCATGAATGCCACAGATTCTTGCACAGAGAAATATCTTTTCCTAGTAGAGTTGAGCATCCATTTTCTTGCTTCTCTTTGTGTCCCAGTTTGTGGTTTCAGAGTCCTCATAAATTAGTGTATATTGAAAACAATTGCACATGGAAGCTGACGAACATTTTGCTATATTCAACAATTCACTTACTCTTAAATTTGAGGATCTAAATACAACACGTTCGTAAAAAAGATCTTTCACTGCTGCTAATAGTTTCATTTTGACAAGCGTAGTTAATGAAATTGAATTCATTTTTTAAAATTAAATTTAAAAGGTTAGCTTTATCTAAATAATTTTGCTTTAAAATATGGAAATTCATTACTATTTGTATTTTATCTTTTAAACTTTAATATGTAAATTTAAATATTTTAGAAGAAAATAACTTTTTGGAAGACCTATTAAAACAATTTCAATTTTTCGAACTAACTTAAATGTTTCAATGTTTATTTTTACGTTAAGTTATATTTTTGCTGAAAACATTCAAAATTTGTACATTTGAATGCATTTTATTTTTCAGTCCTTTAGATCATCCCTGTTAATAGAAAACCAATTATGTGAAAATCTTCATTATAACAACATAATTGGTGATTTTGCTGAAAAGAAGACAAAAATTTTAATAAATATATACACAATAAGTTATGAAATATGTGTATCTTTATTTTATTACTCACCTAAACACTGCCAGCTCGTCAACAATACACCCAGATATGTGCAATTATAATTAATGCACAAAAGCAATGTCAGTTGCCTTTGACATTTTGCCAACTTTCAGTCACACATAAACCATAGCTTCACTCACACTTTTCTATTGTGTCATTAGGAAGGTATTATTTGTCCAGGCAAAAGAGAACATTTTGTTCAATAGTTTGTGAGCTCAATTTTTTATAACTTTCAAGTATTTAGACACAGGGTGTATAGGCCACTATTATTTTACTCTTGCTCTGGGTCCCTCAAATGATAGAGGCAGTCCTGGATTCCAAAGACATTGAAAAGAAAGATATGGGGGAGCATATAGGATATAGGGTACGGGGAGCAAAGGAAATAAAGACAATCAGAATAAAAAAGTTTATGAGGGGGTTGGGGTTGGTGGTGTGATGAATTGGGAGATTGGGATTGACATGTATACACTAATATGTATAAAATAGATAACTAATAAGAACCTGCTGTATAGCACAGGGAACTCCACTTCGCTGTACAGTAGAAACTAACACAACATTGTAAAACAACTATACCCCAAATTAAAAAAAAAAAATCGGAAACTTCTTTAGAGAGAGTAGCATTTTGAATATATGTATAGTGCCTTTGAATAGTATTATATAGATTCCATGTAGTTTTCTCCATATCTGTAGGTTAAGAAAATGATTAACGGGACTTCCCTGGTGGTGCAGTGGTTAAGAATCTGCCTGCCAATGCAGGGGACAGGGGTTTGATCCCTGGTCTGGAAAGATCCCACATGCCATGGAGCAACTAAGCCCGTGCGCCACAACTACTGAGCCTGCGCTCTAGAGCCCGTGAGCCACAGCTACTGAGCCCGCATGCCACAACTACTGAAGCCCACGTGCCTAGAGCCCATGCTCCACAACAAGAGAAGCCACCACAATGAGAAGCCTGCACACCACAACAAAGAGTAGCCCCAGCTCGCCACAATTAGAGAAAGCCCGTGCACAGCAACGAAGACCCAGCACAGCCAAAAATAATATAAATAAATTATTTTTTTAAATGATTAGTATATTTGCCATGCCTTGCTACTGTTCAATAATATTAAAAAATAAACTAATCATGTTGACCTTAAAAAAAAAAAAGGAAGATTATGAATCTGGTGGTCCCACTGACAAGAAGAGGGAAGTTGAAGAGGATAACCTGAATCTTATCTGTCTTGTCATAAAGCCTGGTGAGTTTGGGTAGTTGCAATCAGTCATCAACTTGAAGTCATAAACTGAGGAGCTACAAAATCAGAATCAGTACCATTAGTCAGGAATAGCAGAAGGATATCCTCGGGCATCAGCCCCATTAGGACACCACTAGTATAGCAGTCCCTGATGGGCAATGACTAGATGAACAGATGTTCTGTTGGGTGGAATTAGATTTAGGTATTTCTACTATGGATAATTCCAGAGTGGTTCTTTAATAGAAATTTCAGAAACATGGGCATTATCTCAGAATTTCTGAATCACACCAGGGGGGTTTTAGAAGCAAATTTTACTACATAAAACATCTAGATCTTTCTTGTTACTGTACTGAAAATCACTTCTTTTTCTCTCAAGTAGCCTATGCATCTGTGCATTGTCTTACATTATGTGGGCTCTGTTGCCCTCATCTTCATGTCTCTACATTTTATATTGAAGATACATTTTTGTCTAAGGTTGCCGAACCCTTTAGAAAAAGGAACTAAGCACCGTCTACTTGGCCGCAGGTCTAGGACTTGGCTGGTCACTTTTTGTTTCTCATCACATTGGCCCACCACCCAGGTGGTCACAGCCAATGGCTGGGTGGCCGCACACTGACCATTTTACTTTCATGGCCCCAGTCCTGCTGGTCTAATTGATCTCAGTCTCCTCCAGCTTTGCCCTACATGAGGCAGCTCTGGATATGGTCCCTGCAGATTTCAGCGGGGGGAAAAAAGAAGATCTCAGCAAAGAACCATGAGGAAGACTACCCCCACCCAAGCATGTAAAAGCCTTTTCCTTCCTTTCACATCCATCTCTCCCCATTCCACCCCTAACTACCACCACCCAAGTCTTCAGGAATCTCCCAGGGTCAAAGCAGTGCTTTTGGCAACTCTGACCCACATCAGGCAGTCTTTCAATACTTTTAACCCTTTAATAGACTGTCCTACTCATTTTTTGAGGTTAAGATGTAGCATCCCTAACCCCTACCCACGTTCAATTTATGTTGTTTTTTAAAAAATTCAGCTCAATTAATCATTTCTGGGATAAGCCTTATTAACATGAGTATTCCCAGTCTCCACCCACACTCTCCCACCCATGCACACACACACACACACACCCATCACCCCTACCAGCTGAAAGAATGTAGTCCACTTCTCCCCACTCTCTCATCCTCTAAGCATATTCCGGCATTTGCCAAACCAGTTTGGGCTCTTTGAGAGACAGAATTTGAGGAATGAGTAGACAGAAAAAGGACCCAAAAGAAAGAGGAAAATGGGGAAGAATCTTGCTAGTAGGGCCACCTCCATTGCTCTCCTTTGTTGTAAAAAATCTAGGGGATGGGAAAAGCAGAAAGGAATTTTTTTTAAAAAAGAAGCACGAACAGTTTAACTGGTCTACACGATAAAGAACAGAGGAAAGGAGGAGGTACAGAGAGAGAAAATACCACAGTATGTGGGATCTAGAGATTATTTCTGGGGTAGGGTTGGTAAGTGAGAGTCTTTAGAACTGCTGTGGGGTATGGAAGAAGAGAGAAGGGGAGAAGGGATTTTTGTCACTGTGGGATATGAAATATACCCCCTAAAATGCTCTTTAAGTGATTTAGTTAAGAATTAGAATTCTTTTAATATCTTGTGGTTGCTGGGCTTCCCAGAATATAACGCCTCACAGAGACTAGGTTAATTGGGCCTTAGTTAATATTTAAGTTACATAATTATAAGCCTCTGGTTAGAAAGGTATTATCAACTCCTTTTTACAGTCCACAGGGTGAAGCTCTCCACACAGAAGGAAGAGCAGGAACAAAGGCACAGAAATATGTTCAGGCAACAAGGAAAGTTCTAGCCGGCACAGCGATGAATTCAACATTTCCCACTGACATGCTTTCCTTTTTTTTCCCCGTTAGGAATCTTTCAAAAACCAGCTTCAAATGTTTCTTACCTTTCCAGGAAGAAAGATAGAATTTCAAAATGATGACCTTTCCCTACCTGAGAAAATTTACTATAGGAAGGCTTGCCACACTCTATTCCTTGGCCTGGTGGTGGATCATTGGGCTAAACATTATTTATTTTTGCAGTTTTCTGATGTGTGTGTGTGTGTATTTCACAACAAAAAGGCTAAAAAATATTAAAAGCATTTCTTACCACTGTGTTGGTCACTAATAATTGAAACAACTCAAAATGCTGGGGAAAATGAAAGGGCACTTTTATTCTCTTTGATAATCTGAGAGTTGGGGGAACCACTCTTAAATTTGGAAACACCTAGATTTTCACTTTCACTGTGCCTCTCTCACTCAGTTGAGAACACCGGAAAAAGACTGACTCACTTTAAAACTACTCGTTACACATTTAAAATTGAAGAGGACTTCCCTGGCACTCCGTGGTTAAGACTCTGCGCTTCCACTGCAGGGGGAACGGGTTTGATCCCTGGTCACCCTGGTTGGGGAATTAAGATCCTGCATGCCGCATGACCAAAAAAAAATTAAAAATTAAAATATAACAAAATTAAATTGAAGAAGATCCTGGAAATCCTTACCAAATACTACCCAGCCCCATTATTGTCACTTCACTAGTGAAATGCATGTATTTTTTTACCTTAATAAGGTGATCTAGATATTTGCTTATAACTCTCCCATGTTTATTATTTCAAGCAGTGTGGATTTCCATCTGTCAGAATTTGAAGTCAGATTCCAAAACAGGCCTAACTGAACAAGAACCCATGGAAATTGTTAAGACCCATTTTTCCAGAAGGATATAATCCAGCCCTAGAAGCAGCCACAGTCTAAGTATGCCAGATTTGGGGATAAAATCCCTTTTGGTCTGTGAACGGGGTTGAAATTTTAATCAACTATTTTCTAGCTCATAGAATCCCATATGGTGTTGGGTCATTTTTACCTTGGGAATACTTTGACGCTGCATGTCACTTTTGTTTCTCCCCCTACAGGAAAGCCACAACACCCTCCTTTATGTGAGGAGCTGCACTGGATGGAAGCTACTCCCAAGAGCCCGTTGTTATCTGCTGGCAAAGCCACCTGAGCAAGTCAGGCGTGAGTAGTTTCCTTGCTAATGGTTTGGCTTGTCATGGTTATGCACTGCTAAGTCTTTGTCAGGAACAGACCTGTTGCCAGTGTTTGTTGTTCATGGCTGTTGTTATTAATTTTCTTTCTTCCCCTCCCCTACAGCAATCACACTCTGTTGTAAATGGAAAGAACTAACAAGGAAGCTGAAGGTTGCTCTCCTTCCACTGGCTTGCAAGAGCAAAGGGAGATGAGATGCAGGAGAGAGGAGAGAGAAGAGTATATCAAACAACCTCAAGAAAGGAAGTTTCACTGGTATGAATTCCTAAGTCTAAAGCAGTTGTATTCTACCTTCGCTGCACATTGTAATCACTGGGGGAGATTTGAAAAGACTGATGCCTGGACCCCTTCCCCATGATTTCACGTGTCTGGGGATAGACCTAAGTATTAGAAGTTTTTTTTAAGTTCACGAGATGCTGCTGATGTGAAGTCAAGATTGAGAATCACTCTTCTAGACTCGGTGAGTCAGCACAATGATGATCACTCTTGAATCATTTCTATCTTCCACTCAGACTCATTGAATTGTACCCTCTCCATCATCATGGGACCGTGTTACATTACAGCCATACAGGACCTGCAAGATCAGCTAGTCTTGCCTGCTTTTGAGGCAGCTGTGATGTGACAGAAAGAGCCCTGGATCTAGGTCCAGGGATTAGACCCTCCTGTTCATAGTTAAATGAACTAGACAAATCTTGAACAAGACACTGCATCTCTCTGTGTTTCCTTTTTCTAAGAAACTGGACTTCAGGTAATTCAGTGACCATTATGAATATACCTAACTCAGTTTCAGGCATATGGTAATGTACAGTTGCTCAGTAAATATTTTTGTCTTTGTTTCTGTTTTTATAGAGGAGGGCACTGCACCCCACAAGGATAAAGTAATTGCCCAGAGCTCTTTCTATTATATCTAAGGCCATCAGCAGTTTTCTTGTTTGGATGTATTTTTTATTTAATTGGACCCGTTGAAAACGTATCATTTAACTCTTCCCATTGGTCACCCCTCACCCCCTCCCCCTATCAACATACAAACACATATACTCACAAATGTGGTTCAAGAGGATCTACAGTCCAGGGGCAAACAGATAATTTAAAGCTGCCTCGGGATTTCTAGGGCTTGGACTGCTCACCAAATCCCAGCTCTGAAAACATTCCACTTTGAAGTCCCAGACAATCTATCTATATCTCCTCCATCTACAAAATGGAAAAATTCCACCAGAGATTAATTCTTGCCTGCATAGCACTTTAAAGATTAAAATGCACTTCATAAAAAAAGCAAAGCATTAACCATAGGGCAGGATAGGAAAATTACCAAGGGAAGAGGTAATGGCAAGTGAATCAACCAGAAGGTAAGCCTTTGCTAAGAATGAGCTACACAATTGATATAAACTTAAATTTCCTGTCTTGATCCCTGCAGTATCTGTAGTTTGCCTGATTGAAACTTAACTAAAATCAAATTTCCAGGCCAGGCTGTTGTGCTTATATAAAGGGCAAACCCATTTTTTAAATTAGAAAAATGCAGGGTAACTTAATTCTTAATTCTTAGGTGAACATTGGAGCACTTTTTCTCTTTCTCTCCATCTCTCTCTCTCTCTCTCTCTCATGTGTTGATCTTTACATTCAAACATGTCATGGCTGATGGTGTTTTAAGTAATGCATTAGTACAGCTAAATATCTATCTGTGAAAAAGGCCCTTTTCTCTAGTGCCAAAAGTGCTTAGGGACGGGAATTCCCTGGCAGTCCAGTGGTTAGGACTCCGTGCTTCCACTGCAGTGGGCACGGGTTCAATCCCTGGTGGGGAACTAAGATCCCACAGGCTGTGCGTGTGGCCAAAAAAAAAAAAAAAAAAAAGTGCTTAGGGGCCATCAAATATTTCGAAAACAGCAAGCACCATCAGGTACCAATACAGACTCTCGTCCCTTACTATCACCCAAAAGATCCCAAAGTTCCCAAAATGTATCTTATTTGGTCAAGTACATTCTAAATCAGGTACATGTTTTCCAGAAAACTGCAAAATCAGCTAGGAGAATATTTTTTACTTGATATTGTAAAGTTTGTCTTTCCCGACTAACTATATTTCACACTTCCACAAAAGGTGCAAGCCTAACTTCTTTCAAGAAATCTTTGCTGCTACAACATACACTGGAATAACTACTCTCCAAGTTTGTGAAATAAAAAAATAACAAAAAATTTTAAAGAACAGTAAAAGGTCAATCTGAATATGACAAAAGTAATGATTGGCTGCCGTTGCCTGCCTAGCCCTGTTCTCAAAGAAGCTGGAGGGTGGGAAGACAGGCTGCTTGGAAGGAAAAGAGGAACTATGCAGGTAACCCCATCAGGAAGCAGGGAAGCCAAGGTGGTCACCACATCCCCAATTTCCTTGGATTGAGCTAATGAAACGGATGCCAACTTTCTGGGAGATTCCTGGAATTGCTACCTCTTTCCTGGAAGTCCCATCAACCACAGGGCCCAGAATCATTCCAGGTATATTTAAGCTGGAGTGGACAACTGCCACCAGGTGGCACCAAACTGCGGCCAGGACCAGGGCGGATTAAATGGCAAAGACCCCTGTAACTCCCAGATGGCTAGTTGGGTAACCTCACTCTGGTCATTTCATTAATCTTGCAATATGACACCAGGTTTTAAGCAAATGAATTTGTTGGAACATGCTTCTCTCATCATGAAGAGAGTTTTACTCTACTTATTATTGTACTCAATTTTATTATCCAGTTACCTTTGAGTTTGTGTATTTGAACCCCCAGCCAAATTGCAAGCTCACTGAGAAAAGGAATCATGTTTTCTATCACTCTTATATATGCCACAAGTTCTAGTGTGGTACAGATGAGGGTTAGATATTGAACAACTGCCAGTTTTATTGCATTGCTGAAGCTTTAGTACAGTATGAACTATCTCAATATAGATTTCTTACTTGTCTACCATAGATACTCTTCCTGCAAATACATCCCTACATACATAGGAGGCCCTGGCACTTGACTCTATCATTGGCCAGACCTTCAGGATACAAGCAGCTCATTCCTTTATCAGAGAAGTAAACAAAGGAATGAAGTATCTTTATTCGAAATATCTTTGGATTCCAGTGTTCAGTTATAAACACAACTTTCTACTTTTTCTGGTTTTGCACATAGCTACTTATCAAATGGCTATTTATTTTTTCCTATTTTTGCTTAGTGATCAAGGAAAATAGAAAACACACAAACACAGACACACATAGTGTCCTTCTCGGAAGGAGTCACCAGCACAAAAGTCTGGAATGTGCTTGGCTTTGCACCCATCACAGCAAGGCATTAGAAATATTGGATTTAGTGTTGTGTATCCACAGATATAAAATTAGGCCGACAGAAGTCTGGATCTGGGCCTCACTCCATACTGCTAACTTGTAGAGCACTGGTAGCCAAAAGGGTTTGGAACGGTTGTCTCTCTACAGATGCTGCCATTCATTTCTGTGGGAACAGGACCACTTACATCTAATTACAGTTTCTGCTTAAATTAACAGGACAGATATGACAGCAAAAACTTCTTCAGACTAACTGGTAGGGAGACCTTTAGCTGACACAGCTTATGAAGTAGTTGGCTTGCAGCAAAGTAATGTCAATTTTAAAAAGTAATTTAGAATTCATATGATTCCATCCAACAATTTGCAGCAGCCTGAGAAAAATATGGGGGGGGCAGCTGAGGAAGCAGGCAGGAGCTTCCACCATTTCAGAAAGAAAAATAGATTATCTTACAGAGTCAACAATTTTAGACAGATTAGGTTATTTTATACAGCACCATTATCAGCTAATAAGCGGTGAAGCTGATGTTGAAACCTGACAGTTGAACTTCAGAGCCCTTGTTTTTAACCTTGACTGCCTCCAAGGATATCTAAAGCCCTAACTCGTGTTGAAAATGCCACTAACAATGAAAGGGGATTCTGTGTCTAATACTGGTTTGATGACAGTTTTACTGGTCTTCTTTCTGACTAGTCAACTTTATGCTGTGGGATCCAAGATGAATTGACCCTTCAGAACTCCACAAATCCCTAGAATGGGTCACTAAGTAGCCTACAGAGTTCATTCACTGTTAAAATTGGCCTCCACCCAACAAAAGGTGCCAGGCTGCCCTTGAGAAGGGACATCCCAGCAGATGCCCAGGGTTCATAGAATTTACCTCCAAAGTGCCTTCTTGCCTGTTTTACACCATCTCTTTCAGTGCTCTAAACCTATCCTATCTACCTAACCTGCCAATTCCAACCTTTGTCTTTGCAACCTGGGCTCTGATTACCATCTCTCTTTACCTTGATCAAACAACCTGGCAAACAGCGACTTTGGCACAGGGCAGCCCGAAGCCATACACTGCCCCATGGACAGCTCTCACCTGGAACAGACCAACCCTTCAATTACTAACAGACATATGGTGGATTGGGATGCTTGTTTCACTTGGAGTCTAGAGAATGACAAGGAGGGACCCAGTCTTGTTCTTTGTGAAAGTAGCTACTAAAAATAGAGTTTGAAAAAGGTGTTGTAGGGTTTCACAGCATGCTAGATATAAGTATAGATATATCAGATACGTAGATGCAATATATGGATATATATGCAAACATGCTATATATTTCCATGAGGAATATACCTCATTTAAAAGTTGTATTTTAAAATGAAGCAATTAAATTAAGTTCTCTTAATTGCTCAGCCTAATTCCTGATGTGAGGACAGCAAGTCCCTCATTTAAAGGTATAATTCTGGAGCCTAAATCATAGGAGTCAGAATCATAAAGCTTCTTGTCTACAACTAACTGACCTTTTTATTTTTTATCTGATATAATCTTCTACAGTTCAGAATAACAAATTTATTCCAAGAAGCCTCTAGATCAGAGGTCAGCAAACCACAGCCCATGGGCCAAATTCTGGCCCACTGCCTGTCTTTGTAAATAAAGTTTTATTGGAACACAGCCACACTTATTTGTTTACATACTGTCTACAGCTACTTTCACTCTACAATGGCTGAGTTAAGTATTTGTGACAGAAATTACACGACCCGCTAAGGGAAAAACTCTGTTTCCTTTTTCTACTCATAACACTTCTGACACCACTTCCCCACACCAACCAGTTCTCCAACTCTCCAAACACCAACTGGGTGTACCACAATTCACTTCCATCACTAACTACCCAGAGTTAGTGCAGACCCCCGGGTTAAGGGCTCAGTTTCAGGAGACTTCCATCACTTCAGATGCCAAGCACAAGTCTCAGGTTGTTACCTATGCTTCTGACCAACAGGTTATAAATTGGGGGTTCCTGCAAACCCTTCCTCAGGTTCGACAACTTGCTATAATGGCTCATAGAACTCAGAGAAACACATAGATCTACTAGTTTATTATATAATAAAGGATACAGATGAGCAGCTAGATAAAGAGGTACATAGGGTGAGGTCTGAAAGGTCTCAGGCGCAGGACCTTCTGTCCTCATGAAGTTGAGGTGTACCACCCTCCCGGCTTGTGGGTGTGTTCACCAACATGGAAACTCTCCAAACCCTGTAGTTTAGAGATTTTTATGGAGTTTTCATCGTTTAGGTGTGACAGAGTATTAACTCCATTTCCAGCCCCAGAGGATGGAGGGTGGGGCTGAAAGTTCCAAGCTTCTAATCATGGCTTGGTCTTTCTGGTGATCAGCCCCTATCCTGAAGCTATCTAGAGGCCCCCAGCCACCGGCAATCTCATTAGCATACAAAAAGACACTCATACCACTACAGGGATTCCAAGGATCTTAGAAGCTCTTGTATCAGGAACTTGAGTCAAAGACCAAATAATAGAACAAAGGATGCTCCTAGCACCCCTATCATTCAGGAAATTACAAAGGTTGTAGGAGTTCTCTGCCAGGAACTGGTACAAAGACCAAATATATTTCTTATCATACCACGCCTGCAAGACCTGAGATATATGCTTTATGACCCTTCTGACCCTTTACAGAAAGTTTGATGACCCCCTGGCCTAGATGAATAACACAGGACAGCTTATATGAATAGCTCTGCAACAACAAAAACGTAGCCTCTTGATAGGTCCACTCTAAGACTAACAATAACACCATATCTGATGTCTGAATTCAGGACAGACGGTTCCAAAGAGCTAATTTTTTAATTCATACACTTCACACTCAAATCATTAAAAACTCAACCTTGAACTTAAATACCAAGACATTTTTGCCAGTTACTTTCTCCAGGGGGTACTCAAGTTATAAAATAAAATCATCATTCTTTATTCACACAATCTCAGACTAGAATGAGTACATATTCGCCTGGTTGACTTAAACAATGAAGAATAACTGAAAAAAGCGCAACTCATAGGGTTAATATAAGATCTCCATTTCTTTGGAGGTAAAGAAAAAAGAGTTGGGGAAACAGTGACAAAGTTTTATTTCTCGTTAGAGGGAAAAAAATACTGCTTCCATCTAATTTAAATAATTATTCAAATAGCATTTGACTGTGTAATAATGAGATAGGTCTGTAAGTTAGTGGTTTCTAACCTTCTAAAATCTCTTCTAAACACAAAAAATAATGATAAAACACGCACAATGAACCAAATGAACACACTTTTACCTGTGAACTTAAGGAGGACGTAAAGGGAGCTTCCCAAGCTCACACTGTACCAGAGGTGAAGAAGCAGAGCATGGGAAGTTAATAAAGTATGTGCTGGATTCATGACTATATATAAAACCATCTCCAAAACCTTGGGCACATGTATTAAAACTGTTCTCTTTTGAGGAAAAAAACCCAAAAAAACAGTTGTCCTTTTTGAGTCTGGTTCTCATTTTGTTCATTTTAGTCACTTTTCAAAAGGTGTTTGTTTTATTGATGCTAGACTATTGTTTGGATTACTCTTTTGGTTGAGGGGAAGGAGAACAAAGTTTGCAGCATCTCAGGTATATAACTGCCACACTAACACTCATTGCTTCAAGGGAGGAAGAAAAGGGTTTGGGCTGGACATCGCAAGAACTGATTTGAGTCTCATCCCCATTTCTGTCAAAGCTGTGTGATTTTAGACCTGCCTACTCTGTGCCTCAGGTTCCTCATCTGAAAAACGTAGATCATGAAAGAAGTCCCAACCTATCAGAATGCAAAACTGCAGGAATAAAATGAGGTAGAAGATAAAGAATAACTCTTAAAACATTGAAGATTTAATAAAGATTAACTTTTTCTCCCAGGGGTATACTACCTGTATATTCAATTCAAGTCATCAAACATAAATTGAACATCTTCTTACCTCAAGTGTGCCGACAATCTTAATACAGAAAGCCCCAATTAGTTTGGATGTATCAAGATTTGCAATTGACTCCTGTTTTCTCCCAGTCCTCGTTCTCAAACAGGGCTGGTTAAAGTTCTAACCTTTTGTGGGGAGAGGCTGAGGCTTCAGGGGAAAACACTGGGAAGCTGGGAAGCAGAGAGTGGGACCTCATAACCGTATATCCTCCGAGCCCAATCTCCCACCATTGGGTCAATGCAAGGAAAGGTAATTATCTGGAAAATTTTTGGAATTGTTATCATAGTCTTGTTAGTCCCAGAGAGCTACAAGACCCAGAATTATCCCCACTGATATATAAGCCAGAGTGAAATATCGCCACAGGTGGTGCCAACCAAAGTTGGGAAAGGGATGGATTTGGATGGTTCATTTTTACCCAGAACCCAGCAGCTAGTTGAACAAGCTTGCCCTGGCCATTTCCTTGGAACACTGTGACTCACAACTCAGCCAGTTTATTTTTTCAGCCATCATTTGTCACCTTATGATGAGTAATGATGACAAAAATTAGGTTAATAAAATGGGAGTGAAAGTAAAAGATCACTGGCTCTCCCCTGAAGTATTTGGTGGTGAGAAAATGAAAGAATCTAGCATATTGGCTTTAATGGTAAAGCTTTGGTGAAGGGCTCATTGTTACACAGTAGAATCTTGAATTTGTGACCAAATGAAGAGGGGATCTTATTTAATATGGACCTATCTCAGTGAATCCTAGAGTTGAATAACAGAAAACACCATTAAATTTGTAGGTCCTGAATGGGCCTTTTCAATTAGAACCTTCTGAGAAACAAACTTTTAGGGCTCAAGACCAAAAACAAGATAAGGAAAATATTTTTCCCAGGTCTCCCTAATGTTACTACTCAGATATTAAAACCATGGTGGTGATCATATGCAAAACAAGAAAATATACGATACTGGACAGTGGTAAAAAATTTACTCAGATCTCCAGCACATTTTGAAAGCAGAAACTGACACAAAACCCTACTTAGAGAGTGAGTATGACCAACAGTCCCTCAGATAGCCACTCCGGTAGGTAAAGAAAAAACGATAGAAATGGAAATTTCAGCCTTCAGCGCACTGGTACTATCCTCCTTCAGGCCACCAATATGTGTTATGATCAAAGGAAAGGCAATTTAAATTTGTTGGGCAGAATTTTTTTCCCCAGCCTATGGGCAAGGCTGTTTTATTTGCTTGACCCTCTCTAGTCCTAAAACTATTTATGGTCAGATATCACCAAACGTGTGAAGAGCCACAGAACAAAATTACATTTCTTTTAACCAAGGGTAGGGGAAATAAGTTAATTTCATGCTATTTCTTGAGGTCAGATAACAAAATGCACATTTACCCAGGAAGAGAAATCATACACTTTTCTTCCCAAAATTGTTCGGCCTGAAAGTAAAGGCAGCTGAATCCAGGAAGTTGATGAAGCAAAGCGCTGAGGGAGCAGTTAGCTGGATGGAGAACCCAATGCCAGCCAGTCAGGCTGCTTTCAGAGCACAGGGCCATTGATAATGGCTCCTTCACTGGGTGACTACAATAAGGTACCTAAGAGAAGCGCCTGAAGATCGTCATTTCTACTTCCAATGAAGTAGAACCCAGGAGAGAACACAGGTGGTCACAGCTTCCTAGGTAGCTGCCTTCTACATCAGTGGTTCTCAAACTTTAGTGAATCAGAATCACCTGGAGGGCTTCTTATAACACAGATTGCTGGGTCTCACCCCCAGAGTTTCTAATTCAGAAGATCTGGGGTGGAGCTGATGATTTATCTGCATTTTTAACAAGTTCCCCTGGTGATGCTGCTGCTGGTGGTCTGGGGATCACACATTGAGAACCACTGTCCTAGATCAAGACAAGGACAGCCTAGAACAGGAAAGGATAAACAAGCCCCAATATTTCCTATTGAATTGTATTTGCATAGCAGATTCCATCATACCACACTGATGAACAGCCACAAGTCCTATCAATAAAGTTCTTAGAGAGTGTCTTGGATTGATGTTATAGGAGATTCTCACAACCCCAAGGAATTACAGACCACAAAGGGGTCCTCTAAGGGCTTAGAGATTGGTGGACCCAAAGCTAAAATGATAATCTTGAGAGGAAACTCTGGTCTTTTACCTTCAAAGCCACGTGGCTCACTCTGATTATCACAAACTGAAGAGCCCTACCCAAGGTCAAATCCACCAACCCAACAGTCCATACAAATCTCTCTGATGTCAGATTCTGGGGCAGAGCACCCAATGAGTGATGTGCCCAGAGGCTGGTGATGATGAATCTTGAGCCGTGGCTTCAGGAAGGCCAGAGGATGATCTCAGCACATTTGTTCTGAAATGATCCATAGACCAAGAGCAGATGTCTGAAAAATATCCCTGGGCTTCCCTGGTGGCGCAGTGGTTGAGAGTCTGCCTGCCAATGCAGGGGACGTGGGTTCGAGCCCTGGTCTGGGAAGATCCCACATGCCGTGGAGCGACTGGGCCCGTGAGCCACAACTACTGAGCCTGCGCCTCTGGAGCCTGTGCTCCACAACAGGAGAGGCCGCGACAGTGAGAGGCCCGTGCACCGCGATGAAGAGTGGCCCCCACTTGCCACAACTAGAGAAAGCCCTCGCACAGAAACGAAGACCCAACACAGCCAAAGATAAATAAATAAATTAATTAATTAATTTTTTAAAAAAATCCCCCAATAATCCATCCCCTTTCATCCTATCCTGAAGAGCTTTAATAGGCCCTCCCTGTGAGAGGGCCGTGGAAGGGGAAAAAATCCTTTACACAGCATGTTATATAGTTTATAAAGCAATTTTCACATATATTGTCACTCAATGCTCATAATTCTGCCAGTGTATTAGCATCGTCCCCATTTTACAGATGAGGAAAAGGAAATCAACAAGATTTGCCCAAGGTCAAAGACTTGAGATTCAAACCCAGGATGCACAAGTTCAGTGCATGATGCCATACTGCCTCTCAGAGGCTGTGGATTAGAGGTAACGTAGCAGCCCTGGAAAATGTTCTAAACAAAAGTCAGGAGGACAACCAACAAAACTAATTAAAATTCTTCATGCCAAGTAAAGTGACAAGTGAACGGGTCAAGGGGCAAACTATTTGGCTAGCAAATGATGGAGAAGCAAACTAAAGCAAGATAAAATTGGATTGGTGTTTTATAAAAGGATATTTACACAGTGATTTTACAATAACAAAATATGACTTATTTCTCTGAGGGCACACTTCAAGGTTCTTATATAAACTGTCTTGAGGGATCCTTAAGCAAATACCTCATTTACCACTACTCCCATAGATATTTTAATACTCAATTTTGTGCTAGTTTTTATTTTAGGATTTTCCAGGTAGAATCAGTACTACAGGAATTAAAAGTGCTTTGTTAGAGGTGGTCAATTTCCGAAACCCAGTGATGTTGAGAATGCTTGTTAAGACAGTTTTTAAATATGTATTCATGAAGATGCACTTTTCTCATAAACTCACTCTCCTCCTCGCTTCTTATCTCTATGTCCTGGGTCAGAGCCAGCCCTAGGCAAAATTGACAAATAGAAGTTTATTTTCAGCACCACCTCCTCATTCCTAATCTCCATTCTCCCCATCTTTCTGTAAAAACCCCAGGTACTTCTTCCTACTTCCCTTTGCCCAAGGATTCAGTTTTCTTTCCTTCCCAATCAAAATCTGCCCTCCAGAAAGGATATGATCAAATTTTTCACACTCTAGACCAGTGATTGCCAACTTTGGCTGCACATTAAAATTACCTTTCATTTTTAAAAAACATATACTAATGCCTAGGCCCTACCCTAGACCAACTGAATCAGAATCTCTGACAATGAAGCCCTGGCTTCAGTATTGAAAAAACAAAACTAACAAACCCTCCAAGTGATTCTAACATGTAGCAAGGGTTGAGAATCACTGTATAGACATTAATGGGGAGGCTTGTTGCACTTTCTGGAGATAGTTGTATTTTATACCAAATAACAAAGCCTAAACGGTGAGATTTTCAGGCAGGCCACAAGACTGATGCAGAATAGAGGGAGAATTGGAAAGAGAGAAGAGCCCTGTGTTGAAATTGCCCCCAGCCTCCTATGGTTCTCATCTCCACTAGTGAGTTTCATGGAACTGGACATTGGAGGGTCCTTCGAACATGTGTATTTGGCTTAGGATTGTTCTATCTCACGGTCTACTTCTCAGAGACACTGCCCTTTGACTGGTGTTCATGCCTGCACTTAGACCCTTCAGTTATCTCTATTTTGTCTCCAAGCTGTCAGATTATTTTTCTTCTTAGACCCAAGTCAAATGCCTGCCCATGATTTCCAGCACTCAGCTAAGGGAGTAAGAGGCCCCAATTTATTCAACATGGTAAATGCTGTGGGATGGTTCCTGGGTCTTCCTGTAAAGAGACGGACTTAAAATGAAAGAGACGTCTCTTTCTGCGCAAGTCTCATGGGGTGGCAATTTGGTAGGATCATCAAGAAAGCTGGGTCTGGTTCTCAGCTTGGTGGGCTCTGCACCACAGTTTTATCATTGCACCTGAGAGTGATCAGGCCTTCATGAGGTGGCTCATACACAAATTGTAACGCCACCATATTCATTTTTATTGAGATCTTTGATTGCCAGATGGACTACTCCTGTTGGCTAGCTTATACCTTAGCTTAGGAAATTTAATTAAAGTCAAGAACTTTCTTACTGAGAATAAAGGTAGAGCAAAGGTACATAACAAAAAAAGTGCCTCCACAATATGTTTCCTGAGACCCTACCTAGAAACTCTAGAAAACCAGAGATTCCTATGTTTTAGCCATACTCACTGCCTCTCCTTCTCCTTTCCTTTGAAACAGAGACCTGCTTTCTGTGCATTAGATTTGGGGAGTGGCAGAAGGATCAATCCAAGAGAATACCCTTGTTGAGGAGATATTGCAAAGAGTCAATTACCTGACATCTGATCTAGTTTCCTCAACTAGACCAGTGGTTCTCAAACACTTCTGCACATTAGAATCACCTGCTAGCTTTAAAAAATCCTGAGACCTAGGTCAAACCTAGATCAGTGCCCCTAGGGGTGGGAGCCCACGGCATCAATATATTAGCTCTAAAAATACCACAGAAATGTGTTGCCAGTGAACTCAGGTTATTTTTTAAAACTGCCCCGGGGTGAGTGCAAAGAAAAGTCAACTTTGTGAACCACTGAACTGTATCTGTTAATCCAATTAGCACATCCACGTCAGAGTCCCTTCCTCCTCAGACCTGGCTGGAAATAAATCCTTATTCCCTTTTTGTCTGCCATCCTGCTTAGGAGGGTTCAGGGTAAGGAAAGTTTATATTTATATGTCAAAGTCTTTACATACTTTGTTCCATCAGTTCTGGACATGGGCTGCACATCCCAATCCACAGTGCTGAGCTTCCTGGGTGCTAGGAATCTGAAGACTTTAAAAACTCTTCAAATGCGTTGATTCAAAACTAACTAGGGTTGAGAATCGCTGAGCCATGGAGATCAACCTGGAACTTGTGACATCTTTTGGCACTTTTCATAATAATATCCCTCTTTATACAGAGTCAGATTATGGAGTGGACCAACCAGACCAATATCTGTGGTACCAATATATTAGAAGTGCTAAAAATACCACAAAATGTGTTGCCAGTGAACTGGGGTCTCTATACATGCCTCCTAACATAAAGGGCAAAATGTAACATGGTCCCATTTCTACTGAAATACATAAGCTTTTAGAGGAAATTGAAAGGGGGAAAAGGAAGCATTCTTGCCAGTGTTGACCCCTCCCCACTAAACAAATCTTGAACAAGTATATTCGACATCCACGGTGCTCACATAAATCAATCCAGCCCTAATTTCAAGTCAGATTTTCACTGATGCTATTTGGGTGGTTTGCTTCCACATAGAACATATGACAAAATAAAGTCAATGGCACTGCCATTTCTTGAGCACTTACTACACACCTGATGCTAAGTCTCACTTCAACTTCTTACTTGCTTCTCAGCAAAACTTCTCACTTGTAAGGAGAGTACCCGTTCATTTATTCATTGATTCATTCAACAAGTATTGACTACCTGCTGCAGAAAAAGGTAGTATTTGATATTGGTAAGTACACAGGCTTTGGAATGAGACAGCATGAATTTGAGTCCCGTCCCCGTGAGATATTGGCTGTATGCCTTTGGATAAGTGATTTATTCCTTCTGAGCCTCAGAGTTTCTTCCTCTGTAGAATAAGGATAATAATATCACCATAAAAGAGTAGTTCATTAAAGGACTGAACACAAAATCTGATAACTATTCAGTAAGAGTCATAGCATCAGAAACTATTATCACTACTATGCACGCTAACTGTGCTGCTAGGCTGGGTGCTAGACACCTTTATCTTATGAGTCAATTCACCCATCTATTTGTTTATTCATCTATTTAGTAAGTCAATGCATCAACAAATCATTTTTTAATGCTGTGCTAGGCTGTGGGAGCTCACAGGTAAGGAGGAGACAGATAGTAAATAAATGGTGGAGACTGGAGGTGATGAGAGCTGCAGTGGAGGTTTGTGTGTGTGTGAAGGGTCCTCTCAGTGTGGAGGGAGGTGCCAGGAACCTTGCCAGGGGCAGGAGACAAAGGTTTCATGGCGCAGGAGACATCGGAGCAGCATCTCCAAGGAAGAGTGCAGCCAGTAATGTGAGGATGTGAGGGAGGGAGGGGAATAGCATGCCAGGGAGAGGGAAAACCACGTGACAGGATAGGTTGCTGGGATGATGGCCATCGCTGACTGGAGAGGAAGGTCCTTGACTTTTCCCCAGATTTGGCATTCTGAGGGGTTGGGATTTAATTTTTGAGCCTGTAGACTTAGGTCTACCTATTATACTTCTCAGAAAATCCTCATTAAGATTTGATGAGTTAACCTATGCAATTCTTATGAATACATTGAGCAAAGCTGTAGGCAAGTCGTGTTTTCATTTTCGCAATCACTCAATCATTTACTGGCAAGAAACTGAAGGTCCAAAGGCAAAAAGGAAATTTGGGTTTAATAACTGTTTGAAATGGATATTCCAATATGATTTTCATACTATTTTTCTATTACTTGGATTTATTTTATTAGCCTTTAAATATCAAACACATGATTCTGCAGCAAAAATGGGCTTTTGAAATGTTAACAGAAAGAAGTATTATCAACATTCACTTATTAGGTTAGAATATATATATTCTAAACACAAAGGTTCCCATCACTGGGGTTTCTATAGGAAGAAAGCACTGCTAGCGCAGCTACAAAACAGACCAAACCTGTAGCCCTTTGTGTCACTTACCCCGGATCCAGAAGCTGCAAGGGACCCTTTCTGAACACTTCTGCACGCTCCCAGCAGCCAGAATGTCTCCTGGGAGGTATATTTTATACTTAAATCTGGATTAAACCAAGATAAGGGGAAAAAACTGACTTTACAAGACAGTGACTGTCTCTGAAAATTGGAGTTGAGGGTAATATTTATTTTCTTTTTATACTTTTCTGTATTTTCCAATTTTCTGTAATGAACGTGTTTTACTTCTTAAAAACTTCCCCCAAATTACATAATTAAAAACATCATAAAGAGAACACAGGTCAAACACTAAATCACTTGGGCTTCACATATAGCTCTCTCTCTCTTCCCTTAAGCCCATTTTGCTTTGTTTAATTCAGTTGTGACGGAGACATTAACATTAGTGATTAAGTGCCTCAATAAAAACCACATTTATTGTTACTGTTGTCAAATTCATCTGTTAAATTTCATTTCTGTTCATTTCCTTTTCTTAGCTGTATCATGTTTTGGAATTTATAACTTAATTATATTTTAGTAATGTGTGTTTTTAAATCAATTTATTGTCACAAATGAGAAAACAATAGGAATACAATGGCTGAACACTGATCTTTTTCTTACGAAAGCTTCCCTAGAAACCTTGTAATAGGCGCAGTAGACTTGGAGGTAATTCACTAAAATTTCTCCCAAGAACTTAAAACAAACCACACAAAGCCAGTAATGACAACATTTTAATCATGTGGAAATACCAATGGCTAATATTATACTTTAAGAATCAAATCAGGATTATAATATAATCTTATAGACTGCTTCTTTTCTCAAGAAATTAAATTATAGGGAAAAAACGTCATCTGGTCATAGCCTTACACAGCAAGAAACATTTTAATTGTAAATGTCTCTTTTAGAGCCTTTAAATTTCAAAAAGATGAGGAGGAGGATGGATCCTGTGTACTTACTAATCTGTAAATAGAGTACCAGGCCAGGAATCAATTCTGAAATGCAGCATCAATTGCATAGGCTTCCACTTAGTTTTAGTTGAATAAAAGCCCTACTAGATACGCAAATAACATCAAACTTGCCAGATTAAAGAGAGGCCCCTCATACTCTAAATCATGATTGTCAATCATCACCCAGGATTAAGGGATATATTTTAAAAACCTAAAAGCAAGCGCTTCCTTTTAACTTCTGCCTACTGCGCATTTTGGATTATCGCCCAGAAATAGTATTACTTGAAACAAGACTGCCTCCCTCCTACCATCTATGAGAAGTGCATTGTTACCATCTGCTGTTGTCTATTTGGAATAAAACTCAGCGAGGCATGCAGCTTAATGTTCAGAGCCCTTCAGCAGACTCTGCTTGTGTTTAGAATGCAGCTTCACATTTAAATGGAGCTGATTTTCGGTTTAGTCAGTGTTTTCTCCACATTGCTATCCTCCCCACCAGAAAGAAGCAAATTAGTCTAAGGACTAAGACGACCACAACATATTCACATTGTAAAGTGGAAACTTCCTTTAAACCCTGCAGTGACCAGTGAAGCCTTACTTGTATACTCTCCAGGTTTATTCAGGTGAATAAGTTTTCCCATTTTGTATTTTCTCATTAGCATTACCCTCTCCAGACATATTACTTTCATTATTAGAAAATATTTTCTTTTAAAAGGCATGTGTTCTTAGAAAATAATACCCCAAAGATGTGATCATCAAAGGGCCTTGAATATAAATATAATAGGGAACTTTTAAAAAGAGTTATAATAGGTCTAACAAACAACAGATTTTGTGAATTTGTATGAAAGAGATGTGCAAATAATATCTCTAAAGTATACACAAGAAACTAATAACAGGTTTCTTTAGTTAGGGGTAGCAGGGAGACAGAGTCTGAAGTGGGAAAGACATTTACTTGTCTATACTATTTTGTGCTTTTTATTTTTAACATAGAAATGTATTAAATATTTTTATAAATAACCAATAATGCGGTTATTTAAATTGTGAAAAAGAAAAAATATATACTGGTTCTTTAAATTTAAAACAAAATCACATTCCAGGACTAACCTTATCAAGAAACAACCTTTTAATAAGATTATTAAAACAAAGTGTTAATTTATGAAAAGTTCAACATTCTATTAAATTGCTAACAAAACACTGAATTACAACCCAACAGGTTGCTTCATTGAATTCATTCATCTACTCCTGGCAAAGACATTCCAAATTTGAACTTAATTAATATTCCTTCTTCTGGTTTCCATAGTTTCTTTTTAAACATGAGTACCAGTAGAAACTGGCAGTAACTTCACCCATGTTCTCAATAATAACCCCCTCTGGCTGTCAATATGTATGAAAAGGGAATTTTTTTCCATACCGAGAAGAGCCGGCATTTTCATGTCTATTGTTTAAAAATATGCTGGTAACATTTCTTTCTCCCTCTTTTTTATTTTGTGTATGCAGTTTGACATACTTAACTCTTTCCCTGCCCGTGGTTCTCACAATGCTCAGCTGAAAAATGAATGTTCAAGAGCAGTGTTGCCATACTGGATCCTAATAATAGCCTCCCATTCTGCCTTCCAGGAACCTCAAAAGAGCAGTGGTTGATGAAACTGGGGCCTGACAATTAACTGTTCTGGCAGAAACCAATATCATGGCTTATTGGTTTCTAAATGTAGCTGGGTGCAAAAGACTCTTGTTTCTGTCCTAACACCTAAATGAAGATCTCTCTTGGCCACTGTAAATGGCCTTTATCCTAAGGCCAGGTATTTTCCTATAGCCCAAAGCAAACAGAAGCTGTCTCAGACATAGTCTGGTACCTCTTCTCTCTGCCTCATTTCCTCTTGGGTCCATGCTTGTCCTTGCTGGGCTGATTGTCCTCTATGAGTCACAATGTCTCCAGCAGTATGCTGCTGGGTTCTGGCTGCATACCAAAACATCTCTGTGTCCACTTAATTTTAGTCTAGAATGTTCACCTCTTTCTGCCATGGTGCTGTTGCTACTTTTAAGATTTTGCTCTTATTTTTCATCTAGCTGCTCCATCTCTGTGCATTTGCACATCCTACACTGCTGGTGAAAATATTTCTGCTGACTAAATGGGTCCGTTGAGGTTTACAATAACATTTACAGTCTTCTTCATCTGGGATGAGCTTCATTTTCCTTGGTTTGCACAGATCAGGCCTGGCCACACATCACATCAGCCCCCGTGGTCCCTGCTTGTGCTGCTCTTTGCATTTAGTCCTCAGTGGCCGGGGTGTCAAAGGTACATATGTAGACCCCACCCAAGAGGCCATGGGGTCACTGACCTCTCTGGCTACTTCTCTTTGGTCTTGCTGACAGCCATGGTTATCCCAACAAGTAACCACACAGAGCAGTCTGTTCTCATGGCCAGTACAGGCTTTGTCTTATCCACTACTACTCTAACTTTGAGACTCACTGATCCCTGTATTTTCCCCCCAAAAGGATTATTTATCCAATTTCAATGGGTCTGAAGGAGAAGAATAAACTTGCAAGCAAAGGATGGCCAGAAATACAACATGCCAGGAAACAAAAAGACTATTTTGTTCCTAGTTGTGTGTTTCTCTGGAACTTTCTCCCTTCTATGATTTTAAGTCAAAAGACAAAATGCTGATTTTTAACATTAAAAAAATGTGCCTTGCATCGAAACTGCTGTCCCCCCAGAAAAGGCCTAGGAATAAATTAAAATAGAATTTAAATAAAAAAGAAATGTGCTTACCCTAAATAGAAAATATCTATATAATATCACCAGAGGACATAAAAACAGATAGAAAAGCATACCATCTTCTTGAATGGAAAGAACTTAATAACCTAAAAATGCCAAATTAATACACCAATGTAATGCAGTTTTCAATTAGAATCTCAACACACATGGCAGACATGCAAATTGTGCATACATCCTCTGCTTATACACATACTCCATTGTCCCATCAGACTTCACTTAAAAAACATAAGTTCAGGGGCTTTCCTGGTGACGCAGTGGTTAGGAATCCGCCTGCCAATGCAGGGAACACGGGTTCGAGCCCTGGACAGGCAAGATCCCACATGCTGTGAAGAAACTAAGCCCATGCACCACAACTACTGAGCCTGCGCTCTAGAGCCTGTGAGCCACAACTACTGAGCCCGTGTGCCACAACTACTGAAGCCCATGAGCCTAGAGCCCGTGCTCTGCAACAAAGAGAAGCCACCGCACCGAGAAGCCCGCATACCTCAACAAAGAGTAGCCCCCTCTCACTGCACTAGAGAAAGCCCAAGCGCAGCAAGTAAGATCCAATGTAGCCAAAAGTAAATAAATAAATTTATTTAAAAAAACCCAACACATAAGTTCAAGGACAAAATTATTAAGAATTTCAAGATGATGTCAGCAGAGCATTAAACCAAGTGCAATCCCTTCTGAGTATGGGCCTTGTGTAACTGCACAGACTGCACACATATAAAGCTGATCCTACCATATTGAAAAGAGAAGCTCTTCCTTGCCAACTCTTTTTCTTTATAACCTGATCTGTTTTTTTTTCCCCCAAAGCACTTATCGCTTTCTAATGTACTGCAGAATTTACTTATTAATTGTATTGATTCGCTTCTGCTGCTAAAAGGTAAGCTGAACAACGTCTGGGACTTTGTTCACTGATGTATCCCATGTGCCTAGACCAATGCCTAGCACATAGGTGTTCAGTAAATATTGAATTGAGTGAATGATAAACCCTTGAGTGCTGATAGGGCCTTTATCCTAGGCTAATAAGACTCTGTAGACGTAGAGTTGTGTGGTGATTCATCACTGGAAACATGCCACGTTGACTTCTGAACTTTGGGCACCCTTCCATAAGAGCAAAGGAGACACTGAGGCCTCTCCACTCACACACTTGTATTGCTGCTCTTTTGCAGGTTTGTAAATTGGGTCAGAGTAATCTTAAAATGAGTTCAAGTCGTTTTTATTGCTCATCTTTGAACGTGGATCAGGCTTTGGGTCTGGCCTAGCCCAACACTTAGGCAACATTATTACTAACCGGCCTATGAATTCTCACCCACTGGCTCTAAATAACAAAGGAAAGGCTTACTCCCTAAACTCTTCATGTTGGTTCAGGTATTTTCATCCTCTGCTCGTGCTATGAAGGGTCACATCAATGTTCAACTTGTTGCATATTTAAATGTGAAAGGTATGGATTTCTTTAAGAGTAAGAACAAGTTTGAGAAGCTACCCAAATCAAAATTCATAACATGTCTACTAACAGAGTTGAGCACTGAGCAGGATTACTGCGATTTTCCACTTTTTAAATGTACTGGTTTGTTTTGTGAAATGATCTGGCTTTGAGGAGCTGCTGGATAGTTTGGGTTCCTGGTAGTAGATAAATCCATTATATTCTGAGATGTACCCTTTGTTTGGGGAAAATTATTCAGGATGGTCTCTTGTTACATGAAAGTAATAGTTCATCAGTTAATCTTGGAGAAACATGTGAAGTCGTCACAAGTCCAAAGCCAGATGTTATCATCTGAGCAGCTTATTTTCCAAGAAATGTAACATGGTGGTGGTTAGGAGTACAGGTACCAATTGCTGACTGCCCATGTTCAATCCTGGTTCTAACTTCCCCTACCTGGGTGAACTTGCTTTAGGTTTCTCCACGCCTCCACTCTTTTAACCATAAAATAATGACATTATTAGTATCTACCTCATAGAGTTTTTGTGTAGATTGACTATATAGTCATTAAAATAACATCTGACATAAACGTTCCATTGAGTGTTAGCTATCATCATGAGGAGTTCTGTTTAGCAACCAGATGTGGTGTTGGCTGTGCTGGGCTCTTGAAGCACTGGAGAAATGCTTTCCTATATGTATATTTAGATAGGACTCTCAGTGTTCCTCTGTGGTGTTATTAAAATGAACTAACTTGGGCTTTGAGAAATCCACTCTACTGTGACTTACCATCTAGTCCCTCTCTCAATCATTTTAAAGCAGAAAAATGAACGGGCCTTGGAATCAGGAGTGTGGGCATGGGGCAGACAGAGCCTCTTTGAGTCTGGATTTGGCACATGAAAGTTCTTGGAGAGTTTTGTTGATGGGCATTAAATTAGCCTCAACATCTGGGAGCCTGATAGAAAGTCCATGGGGTCCCTGATATTGAATTCAGGGCACATGAACCTGAGAAAAATCACTGCCAATGGCAGAGTAAACCACTTTTGCTGCTGTTCTTTGGTTATCCCCCAAGCATGCAGTAAAGCTTTATTATCCTCTACAACCTTAGGTTTGGGGGAATTCAAGGTGTTGGATTGGAATTCTTAGAATTTTAGTATTTTTAAAAAACTGACCTTTTGTAGACCAAGCCAATAAAGCAGGGGTACACTACGTACATATTTCTGGTTATACTGCATTGTATATTTCTGTAATGTCTGGAGTATTTAGAGCATGTATATATTACTTTAGAATGAGAAAAGAGAAAAAATATTATATATACACACATGGGTTTTAATCCACCTACACAGGAATTACTCTAGTAGGTCTTATCCTCTGAGGTCATATAAATTATTCAACAAACAGCACAAGCCAGGAGGTGTATTATATCCAGAAAGTTCTAGAAAATGTGCCTCTAGATTTTACATTATTTTTAATAGCATCATTAATGGCTATGAATGCAAAACCAAAGTAGTTCTGTTTCAATTACTTTAAATAACCTCTTAATTAGAATATAATTTAAATTCAGAAAAGTGCACAAACTGTAAATGTACTTTTCTATGAATTATTACAAAGTGAACACACTCATGTAACTGTTCCCTGATCAAGAAATAAAACAATACCCCAGGGGCTTCCCTGGTGGCGCAGTGGTTGAGAATCTGCCTGCTAATGCAGGGGACACGGGTTCGAGCCCTGGTCTGGGAAGATCCCACATGCCACGGAGCAACTGGGCCCGTGAGCCACAATTGCTGAGCCTGCGCGTCTGGAGCCTGTGCCCCGCAACGGGAGGGGCCGCGATAGAGAAAGGCCCGCGCACCGCGATGAAGAGCGGTCCCCGCACCGCGATGAAGAGTGGCCCCCGCTTGCCGCAACTGGAGAAAGCCCTCGCACGAACCGAAGACCCAATACAGACAAAAATAATAAACAAATAAATAAATAAATAAATAAAAGAAAATCCTTTAAAAAAAAAAAAAAAAAAAACAATACCCCAGGACCTAAGCTCTTGAGCTACCTCCTCAGACACTACCTTTCCTTCCCTTCAAAGGAGAGTGGAATTGCTGGGTATGCATATGCAGTAGAAAATAGCAAATAGTTATCCAAATAGCAATATATCTGTTCCTACCAGAAATGTATACAAATCCCACTTGCTTCACATTTGCCAATACATGGAATTGTCAAGGCTTCTTAATTTTTGCCATTCTGTGGAATGTGTAATAGTATCTCATTGTGGTTTTAATTTGCAATTCCCTGATAACCAATGAGGTTGAGCATCTTTATATCTATTGGGTGCTGGATATCCTCTTTTGTGTACTGTGATTCAAATCTTTTGCCAATTTTTCTATTGAAATGTCCTTTTCTTAATGATTTATAGAAGTTATTCATACGTTTTGGACACTAATCTTTTGTCAATTATGCATATTGTAAATATTTTCCCTACTCTCTTTGGTCTTTTCAACTTAACTCCCACCAACAAATTTCTTCAAGAATCTTCATGCTTTTAAATCCAGTTCCCCAATCTCTAGCCTCCAGAGATTCAGAGGCTCTTTCTGTCCTGACCTTCTCACTCCTGATTGCAGTCTATTCATTTTCTGCCTTAGCATGACTGGGAGTTCCTAATTTATACGTAATTCAAGTTAGAGTTAATTCTTTCTGTCACTTGCAAAGATAGTTTTTCCTATTCTATTACAAATATATTTGCCTGTTATTTTTCAGAAGCTTTATTATCTTTCACACTTCGGTGCATAAACCACCAAGAATTTGTGTATGGTATTAAGCAGGGAGGAGGGATCGAGATTCATAAATATACTACTCCTCAGCACCAATTTTATCATAAATCAAGTATCCATGTATGTGTCAGTCTATTTCTGGACCCTTTATTCTGCTCTATTGGTCTATTTTTCTATCCTTTTGTCAATATCACAGTCTTAATTACTGTAACTTTTTAATAAGTGTTGGTATCTAGTGGTGAAAGTTCTCCAAATTTTTCTTCTCTAAGAATATCTTGGCTATTGTTGGATCTTTGCATTTTCATATGAATTTCAGTCAGTCTGTCAATTTCCACAACAAATGAGCTGGGATTTTGATTAGGATTTTATTAAGTCTATAGATCACTTTGTGGAGAACTGATTTATAATGTTGAGTTCTGATCAATAAACATAGCCTTTCACTCCCTTTAATTTCTCTCTGTAATGTTTTAGAGTCTTATGCATAGAGGTCTTACATGTCTTTCACTAGTTTCATTCTTAGGTATTTGATGTTTTTGTAACAGATAACATTTCAAAATTATCTTCAAATTGTTTATTGGCATAAAGAATAATTTCTATAGTTAATCTGTAGTATATAGATTTTGTAACCTTGTTAAATTCACTTATGATAACTTATCTGTACTCTTTGACTTTCTATGTACATAATCACAATATCGGCCAATAATGAGTTTTATTTCTTCCCTTCTGCCTTATACATACATACATATATATATATATATATATATATATATATATATATATATATATATAATTATTTTTTTGCATTAGTGTATTGGCTAGGATCTCCATTATGATGTTAAACAGAAGTGGTGATAGCAAGCATTTACTGATCTCAGGAAGATAGCTTTCAAAACTATGTTACCATTACTAATCAAGGAAGTCATCTAAGCCTGCTTTCTTCACAGGAAAGTCTTTAATTACAGAATAACTATTTTTAATAGATATAGAATTGTTAATATTTTCTATTTTATCTTGTATCAGTGCTAAGTTTTTAAATTTTTTTGAAGGATAATCTTAATCTATTTTTTAAAGTTTATTAGCAAAGAGTTGGTATTATTATTATTTTTTTAAAAGTTTTTTTGGCTGTGTTGGGTCTTCGTTGCTGCACGCGGGATCTTTGTTGCAGTACGTGGGCTTCTTTCTAGCTGCAGCGTGAGGGTTTTCTCTCTCTAGTTGTGGCATGTGGGCTCCAGGGCATGTGGGCTCTCTAGTTGTGGCACGCAAGCTCAGTAGTTGTGGCACATAGGTTTAGTTGCCCCGCAGCATGTGGGCTCTTAGTTCCCAGACCAGGGATCGAACCCGCATCCCCTGCATTGGAAGGCGGATTCTTTACCACAGGACCACCGGGGAAGTCCCGCTTTAGTTTTCTTTTTAATGTCTGCAGAATATGTACAGAAGATTCCCTCTTATTTCCTGAAATAATATTCGTGCTCTTTTTTTACTTGATCAGTCTTGCAGAGGTTTATGTTTCATTAGTCTTTACAATAAAGCCAATTTTTGTTTTTATTTATCCTGTTTTATATTTTATTTTCTGTTATTTTCCTTCCTTCTTTCCTATGTGTTTAATTTGATGCTTTATTCTAACTTTTTCAAATAGATTTAAATAGTTGTTTTCTGCTTTTCTTCTTTTAAATACATTCACATTTAAGGCTTTAAATGTTTCTCTATGCTTTGGCTGCATCTCACAAGTTTTGATAAGTTGTATTTTTACCAGTCAGTTCAAATATTTTCTAATTTCCAGTGTAATTTTTTTTGACTCCTGAGTTATTTAGAAATTGTTTATTTTCCAAGTGTATGAAAATTTAGTAAACTTTTATTTCTAACTTTATTCCACTACAGTCACAAAACATACTCTGAATAATTTCAAATTTTTGAAAATTGTTAGGACATTATAGACCTAGCACATAGTCCATTTTGTAAATTTCCATGTGTACTTGAAATGAATTTGTATTCTGTGGTTATGTATGACTATCATTTGCTTTTTTATAATCTCCTTTATAGAAAAATCAAAATATTACAATCTATTTTAAAAACACATTTCTCTGTACTGATGAAAGTTAAATGTGTATTAAAATTAAAATATTTACTAAATATAATCACAAAATTTTAATGAAATTTGTATCCACTATTTTCTTAGTTAACAAAAATATTCAATATTCTGTAAATGATCTCTTTTGATCAAAGCCATTAGTAATCACAATGAAAATAATTTTATTTCATTGTGTTAAAAAATTGCTAAAGCAGAGTAAAAGGCATCTGATAAAAGGATGACAATGTGTGAGTTTTGGGTTTTTTAAAAATCAGATTCAGAAATAAATTACCTCTAAAGGATTTTGCTAATCCTTTGGTTAACTATTAGCCTGCTTAAGACAACTCAGTTATGTCAAACTCCTAAAAGATCCAAAAATATGCCTTCAAAACATGTCTGAAATCCATCAAATACAATTAATTTGTGGTATATCCATAATTTGTAATTATACTTTCCACATACTATTGCCAAGGAGTCATTTGTTAACCTTAATGAGGTAAACATGCTTTCTTTGGGATTACAGTTAAATATGATGGCTGAGAACTGTGTTATAGATCTGCAGTGTCTTCCCATAAGAAGATACTTGACATCCTCAAGGTTAAAGGTTAAAATTCTGGTTCAGAATCGGGAAGCATTCCTAGCATATAAACAGTCCAACTATAGGAAGTCATACTTCCCAGCTTAAATTTTCTAGAGAACTGGTGTCATTCCATTTGAGTCTACCCATTATATCCATACATTAAAATGCTAGAAAGCTTTCTTTTTTGCTTTAAGTAAAAAACAAAAACTCAACAACTATACATTATCAAAGTATTATTCAAATTTCAAAATCATTCCTCTGTTTCAAAGCCATAAAGAAGGGATGTTTTTCTTCTCCCACCATTTCTAGTATTTCTGAAAAAATGATGATTAAAAAGTTTAAAAAATTTTACATGACCTTAACCAAGTTCTCTTGGTGAGAAAATAGATGTTCTTCCAGCACTCATTGACATTCCCCCTAAACCTACTTTTGCTAATGTACATAATGTAAGTAAGTAATGTTGGTATTCAACAAGATATGTAAGCTAAGAATCTTGGAATCATTTTTGATTCCCTCTCTTCCTTGCCCTCCACATCCAATAATCAACAATAGATAAGTCCCATTGGTTTAATCTTCCAAGTGTTTCCTGAGTCCATCACTTCCTCTTCATTCCTGTGCTACTCCCCCAGTTCAGGCCCTCAGCATCCAGATTAATGCAGTAGCCTAGCTTCTGCTCTCTTCTGCCCTCTCACCCACAGCACACATTCCTATCAGCCGCCTTTTTAAAGAGTTGTTCATGTCATTCACCTACTTAATCATTAATGGTTGGTTCTCTATTATTTTTATGATAAAGCCTAAACAATTAGCATAGCATTTAAAACTCTTAATAAACTAGCCCTGACCCAAATATTCCAGGCTTTACTTGCCTTTCTGACAGACCACATACCCTAAGCTCTACTCACATTCAGTGAATACACCAGTGACTCATGCACCACACCTTTGCAAGTGTGAGTCACATCTACCTGGAATGCCCCTCTACCTGTTCCATTTCCTGAAATGCTCCTTGACTTTTAAAAGTCTAGTGTGAAATCTTCTTGGAGGTAACAGAACAAAGTGGTTAAAGCACTGGCTCTGGAAGCCTGTGGTTATAGTTTGAATTCTGACTCTACTATTTCTTAGATATTTAACCTCTGTCAAGTTATCTAACTTCCCTGTGCCTCAGTTCCCTCATTTGTAAAATGGGGATAAAAACAGTACCTACCTCCCACTGTATTAAGCACAATAACAAATGTATTATTAGCAAGGTGTCTGACACATAATAGGTGTTTAATAAAAGGTAACTTTAATAGTTTTAATTACCTACCCTCCCCAGCAGCCCACAAGTTTAGTAACAGCTCCCTGTGGACTCTCACAGTACTTGGTTCCATGCTACTGTTATAGCACTTATTATACAATACTATCATTGGTTGCATACATTAACTTTCTCACTAGGCTACACTCTTGAGGGCAGGATCTTATTACTTAATCTTAATATCCCTAACTTCTAATACAGTACCGGACAAAGGACAACATTTCAATAAATGTTGGTCAGATGAAAAATGAGCCAATGAGGTGATCCCACATAGGACTGGAAATACCTTCAAAAAGCTGACAGAAGTGGTGAGGATGAAAACCACAAATGTCTTTTCTCCCCACTTTACAACACTCGCACAAGGTCACATAATTAGCAAGTAACAAAGCCAAGATGCACATCTGCCTTTTGTCTGATTCAAGAGCCTTAGCTCTTAACCAAAGTGGTGTACGGTCACTGCAAGCTGGCAGCACTGGAGGAGGATCTAGCTCTCAGATACTCTCAGTTGGGCTCAGACATGACTTCTTAAGCTAATCTATTTCTGACATCACTATACACTCTCAACAGAATGCCTGCATTTGGAATTACAGAATTTTAGCCTTAGCAGTGATCATAGAGCACTAACAAGGAAACTGAGGATTAAGTACTTTGCCCATATATAGACTCCTATTTCAAACGAAGTTTATTTTAAGATGTATTAAATCCAGTCTAGATACAGACTCCTTTCTCATATAAAGTTGATCTTACTTAAATATATTTTTATTTGCTGGCCTACAAAACAATTTTATGATCATTTTTCCTTTGAATTTTATTAGTAATAAAATACCAATATCCTATTGGTATTTAGTCCTTAATGGTCAGATTTCCTTTCTCAGAATCAGTTTCTCTGATGTACTTTATCATTAATTAACAACTACTCATAGTAGCAAGGACACGTATTATAGAAAAACATATGATATGATTTCAAATTTAATTCCTTAAAATATAAGCCTCGTGTTTTTGGCATAAACACTTTACCCTTCTCAATTCAGCTTTATTAATTTGATCACTACAATAAAAGAAAATACACCAAAAAAAAATAGTTGTTTCTGAATGATGAAATTATGAATAATTTTTATTTAGAATTTTTAAATCTTTACATGTTTTCTGTAATGACTGTTTTCATTCCCCCAACCTGTCCTAAAGCCAAAGCCTCAGAGGCTGAGTGGAGTGAGGAAGTCCCCCTCCTGCATGGGGGAAGAGAGAAATACAATATGGGGTACTGGAGCTCAAGTGAGGTGAAAAGGGTGCCACACAGTAAAGTGTATGTGTATGTAAATTTAAAACATATACATGTATATACACACATAAAGCCCTAGAGCACCATCCACTGAGAAGGAGTGTGGCACCGATATCTCAATTATAAGCACATCTCATGCACAAATTGTTGTTTCTAAATACCAATTTCCACTAAAAGGCAGAGAAACAGCTGATTCCAAAGATGGGGCAGGTAAGTACAAGGTAAGTTTGGACAAACCTGTGTGCCCAAATGTAAGAAAGTACTTAAAAAACGATGGTAACTTGTCAAAGGACACAGGAGCCAACTTGAAAGGGCTCCCATTGACCAAATGTGGGATGATTTGAGATTCAAAATAAATAACAGATTATAATCCATTGACTAGAAAACCGTGAATTCATACTGATATTAATAACCTGAAATTTTGATTAGGAGCAGGATATATAAATAGCTTCAAACTACCTCCTCACAAAATACTTACAAAGGGAGGAAGTAACTTTACAGTGAAGAACCCTGATAGATAGTACCTTAAGCAAGTGATCAAAATGAGTATCATCAGAAACAGTGCACTGAAATTGTGCACTACCTCATAGGATGCAATGAGAACACAGAATTGCTTTTATAATACCCCTGCCAAAAAAGCACAACTGGAATCTATTCACAAGGAAACAGATAAATCCAAATTTAGGGACATTTTACGTAATAACTGGCTTATAATCTACAAACATGCCAAGGGTAGTAAAAGTCAAGGAAAGACTGAGGAACCACTCCAGAGTGAAAGAAACTAGAGACACTACAATCTAAGATAACACATGAATTTGAAGTGGATCCTTATAAAACATTATTGGGACAACTGGTGAAACCTGAATGGGGTCTTAGGATTAGATGGGAGTAATATATCAATGTTAATTTCCTGATTTTGATGGTTGTATTGTGGCTATATAGGAGAATTTCTTCTCTTTGGAAACACAAAAGTATTGCAGGGTGATGGGGTATCACGACAGCAACTTACTCTCAAAGTGGAAAAATTTTATTTGTACAATGTTTACAACCTTTCTGTAAGTTAGAGATTGTTTCGAAAATTTTTTTTTAAAAAGCAGAAAGCAAAAAAATGAATCAATAGATTCTTATTATTCTTAAAGAGCTGATAAAAGAATTCAATGATTAAAAAAACAATTTTAATGACGAAGTCTGTCCAGTTCCTGGGTCCACTGTGCACATATATGTTCTTTAAAACTGTTTTAGTTTTGTGTCATTAATTCACCCAGAAATTCTTCTCACACATGACTTTCAGAATCTTAAACACACACACATACTCACACACTCTTCCTGTTAGTTAGGACAGTGACATGTTCATAGGTGCTGTTCAGTAGAGAGAAGCTATGTGAGTTCTATTTTTATCAAACAAAAATGTTTGTAAGTATTACTATAAAAATAACTTCTCCCCCTTGTGGCAAAAATTGAAAATACATTCTACTGAAGAATCCTAATATAGAGGCACTTAGTATTATTCCTTATAAAGTATTTTCACATAATTTTATGTGAATCCTCTAGCACACAGCATTTGCAAACAATATACTTAAGACGTAGTTTCACAGTTTTCTTTAGTTCAGCATTGTCCAGATTCTATCTGGATAATATTCTCTATAGCAAAAAGCTGCAGGTTTGATAGACTGCCACAACAAAATGTCAGAGTTCAAAGAAACCAAATTTACCCACAGTATAAAGATTAAAATGACAGGCAGGTAAAAAGGGATGGCCCCATTCCAAGGCACCTGCCTATTTAAGATTATAGGGGCATCAAGAAGGCTTCCTACCTCTCAAAGTTTAATCTAAAAAATCTGAAAGTCCACCACTGGAGATTAATTCCTTGGAGTTGGTTCCATCCAATCTTCAAACTTAGTTTATTAATATGAAGATACTCTGGAAGAAAGACATTTTCCTTCATTTAAGATTGCCAATGGTGAAAACAAAAGGAAGTCACTCATCTGAGTATAAATGAAACTTAATTTAACTCATTCCAGATTCTTATCCCTATTCTTAACCCTCCATACTTCTTCCTATTAAGTGACCAGTCACTGATAATTCTATGTTTTATTGACCTTCCAGTGATTATAAAGTAACTTAAGTGGTTTTTGAAAGTAAACTTAATTCCAGTTTCAGATTTTTAAATTAAAAGTGGCTCAGTTGCTGCGCGTCTGGAGCCTGTGCCCCGCGACGGGAGGGGCCGCGATAGAGAAAGGCCCGCGCACCGCGATGAAGAGCGGTCCCCGCACCGCGATGAAGAGTGGCCCCCGCTTGCCGCAACTGGAGAAAGCCCTCGCACGAACCGAAGACCCAACACAGCCAAAAATAAATAAATAAATAAATAAATAAATAAGAAAATCCTTTAAAAAAAAAAAAAAAAAAAAAAAAGTGGCTCAGTTGGATACTGTCTCTTCAACACAGTAATATAAATATTAGTATCTCGGCTAAAATGAATTATTGACAATTTTAATACATGTTGCACAGTACATATTAATATAGGAAAATACATGTTAGCAGCAGCATAATGTTGACCATGTTCTAATCCATTCCACCTGCTCAAATATTAGTGAAAATAATTATATATTTGTAATGCATCACTGCTGTCTAGCGCAAATCTATGCCTTCTGAATAAATGACTTTCCTCTGAGCTTGTTTGCTGTTTGAAGTATGATTGTTATATATTCATATTTAAATTAGCTTTGTATGGTGAGGCAGACTGCAACCTTCTAAACCACTTAGAAAATGAGCAAGTATGGTTAATTACTTGTCTCTCCCCCACAAAAGTGTTATTAATCACAAGAACTGAAGTTTAGTGTTACCTCCCAGATAACTATGTTAAAGTATACAGGGCCTAGTTTAAAAATATCAATCTTGTTAAGCCCAGGGTTATCAACCCAGCTGCTTCAAAACACCAATTAAAATTCTTACTCTCTAATGTGTCAGGTTTCTCTCCTATATACACTTGAGGGTTGTTTCTCCCCTAAATTTGGAAAGAGAAAGATTGATCAGTGGTAAGAATAAAAGTTAAGAGTTAAGGCAATTTTAAAAATATTAAATATGCAATATTTGATTACATAAAAATGACTGCCTATTGCTAATACACTGAGTACATTTTTCTCCATGTTTTCACTCCAGCATTAGCCATTTAAAAACTACCAATGCACTAAATAAACAACAGAATTGGCAAACTTGTGACACTAAAATAGTCTGTTTTTGAAGGTAGAAATACTGATTTCTTCATATCTTTCAAGGTAGAGTTGTCATTCACTCCCATGTTACAAAATATTGTACAAAATACCTGAAGTCTTTCTGTTGCAAAAATTATTACTCAAACAGTATTATGATTATGCAAAATAACTCACTGAAGAACTTTTTGATGGAAAGATTTCTAGTAGGTACACACTTAATAGTCAATTAAAATTTCATGACCACTCATAAAATTTTAAAAACCAAATTTTATAAAAGTATGACCACACACCGGAGACACTACGAAAAAGTCTAACAGTAAATTAGATATTAGCCCTGTATCTCAACTTCATAATCTAAACACTACAACGAGAACCAAATATTGGATGAAAAGAAAATTAGACTCAGCAAAACTAATGAGCCTATCAAACAATATTTTATGTTGCATAAGGAGAAGAGTGTATAGAAGATAAAGTGTGAGAAACATTCAGGTTTCTATCTGAGTCTTTTACTTAGCTGTAGAATTTGAGCAGATCTACTTAAAACTTTCTGTGCACGGGGTCTGTCAAATGGAGATAACAGTACCCTACTCCTAGGGCTCCTTTGAAACCAAATGAGATAATGTATGTAAAGGGCTTAGCACAGTGCATGGGACTAAAGTCAATAAATATAGCTATACTTTATTATGCATCAAAAATTTTTAAATGCTATTTTTACTTTATGTAGAATTATTTACAGTAACAATATGGACTGGTCTTTTCCTCCGAAGTACACGACGTATTTCAGGACAGACTTCTTCAAGCAGAGAGAAGTACTACAGGGACTGAATATAGTTAAACTAATTGGATGAAAGCTCAAAATGCTTCATATGTCAAATTCTCCACTAGAAATCACTATGCTTCTAGAAAATATGTCATACTTCTGAGTCAATGGGCAATAATCGGTAATACATAGAATATTTTTGTATTTAAAAAAAAAAAGTTAAACTCCCAGATCAATTCCTCATAAGAAGTATTCAGCTACTTTGGTTAGCTGTCATTTTTAATATCATAACTTATAGAAGCTAGACTTCCTTCTTAAACCTGTGTTCTGTATTTCACTTTCTGTGTTATGAAAACATAATACACTCAAGCTTTTTATCGAGTGTTTCTGCATTTCCTAAAAACGCAGTGTTTAAGAGTCTATTATCGATTTCAAAACATTATCTAAACATTGCATGTTAGCTCATGTGAAACTACGGAAAATTATAAAGATTCTCCTTATTCAAATGTTGACTAAAGTTACTGATATACAAAGTTCCATTATCGCTACCTAAAATTTTACCATGTGCGTATGAAAAACATTTACTTATTGACCATCTCTTTTGAGCCATATATTTTGAGCAGAATTTTGTAGTGCCCATTAATATGAAAAATACTTTCAAAATGAAATACAACGAATGCAAAGAATGCATACTGCTTTATACAACAAATTATTTTTTCTTAGAGAAAGACGATCTGTTTCTAATTTTGATTATATAATCAAGTATTTTTCTGCTTAAAAAGGAAAACCTATGCTATGAAAAATAAGAAACATCTTAAAAATTTAAATAAAAAATAATTTATAAAATTCAGTATGAATGTCCTCAAAATGTAAAAATGGAGTGAAATAAAAAAAAAAACAATTGCAGGGAATTTGTTTATTGAGCATTAATGTTAACACTTCTAAATTAAGTAGTCACTTATGAGTTTTCTTTGTTACTGTCCTGTCAATGGACATAATGGAAAATATTGCACAGAATTCAAACATGGAAATAATAATTAACAAAATATCTAAGCAACAAATATATGTTTTACATTTAAAAAATTAATCCAAACAAAATAATTTGAAGCACTTTTCTGATTTGGAAGTCTTAAAGTGTTCTCTCATGTTTTATTTGATATTTTTTTCCCTTTTTTATTTTTTTATAAATTGACACTGTGTACAAAGAGTTCAAGTGGCCAGTAAAACTACTGCTTTAAAATTGTTGGCTTTAAGTAACAGAGGTATAATTTGAATTCACATCAGAGCTTTCTAAAACGGCAATAGTACAAGCATATGACTTTCTCTAGTATCCAAAACCTGTTCTGGCTTTCCTTTGGCTAAGGAATAGAAAACTAGACAGCCTTCTAAAGCTGCCACAATTTCCTAAAATGCTTTGATAAAAGTTGGCATACTTCATTTCTCTTGCTTACCCTGATAACACTGGGCTAAACAGAAAATGAAGAAAATTCAGTCAATAGTAACTTAAACAGTAGCTAGCTCGCTCTGGACCTGGAAGTTTTGGTAAAGTTGATGAACATTCAGAAACATAATCTTAAAATTAGTTTTCCAAAATTAGGCCAAAAAGCCTACATTAAAAGAAAAAGAAAAGTCAAGAATGAGTTGAACATTAAAGTTTATCTGTTCCTGAAGACTATGAAAAACACAATGAAAGCTGAAACACTACATATAGCTAAGAATGCATTCTCACAGAGCAAGTTTATAGTTTTTAGAGTAAAGATCTTTCTAAATTTCTGCTTGATGTTTAAAATTTTATAAGTGATTTATTATGCCACCATATTAAGCCAATTCAATTAACTACATTCAGTAGGAATCGCTTCAGAAATGCCTTGAAAAAGGTAATGACAGAAACTATAGATTTAAAAAGCAACTAGTCCTTGCAAAGTTTATCTCGAGACTTAGAATATAATGCTAACTATCAATTCCCAATTCCTCTTAAAATAGAAGACTACCTGCATGTTTAGCCATTCCATCTTATTCCAGTTTTGCATAAAGGTAGAAATCTTAAAGGACTGTATTGTTGCTAAACACTGTCAATACTTCTCATATGTACCATTTAGACTATACCTCATTTTTTTACTTCCCTTATAATATTAAAATAATGAATAAATATGGTCCTTTAGTTAAGATCCTCCACCTCATCTTAAGCGAAATATAAAATAATTTTATTAATTTCTTGCTAGCACTGGCTTAAAAATCTGTTTACCAAATAAGAAATTGTAAACTTTTAAGTTTTTTTTTTTACCCAGAAAGCAGATGTATTCTGATCCACTGCTAATACCTACATAAAACATTTCATCATTTTAGTTTTGTTTATAACATTTTTCTTGGAATAGTATTATTGTTGTACCTCAGAAAAATCCAATCAACCAACTACAAAAATTATGCCCAATTGTTAATTAACCTTCTGAAAGAAGCAAAAAGTTCTCTAGAAAAACCTAAAATAACCTGATTCACAATTACCAGTGCTGAAAATTGATAAATAATAATGTAGTTTTGCTGGATTTTACCCATCTTTAGTGCAAAATAGGATGGTGAAATTTCCCAATGGACTATGTTAAAGAACATGAACCAGAACACTGGTAACATCTCATTTGCCTTCTGACACCAACATTTTCCAGGATGAAAACAATGACATATAGCTTTACAGAGTTTCAAATTTATAAGTTCAAAAACGGAATTAAAATTCAACTTAAGGGAAAAGAGCAAAATATGCTTAGTAGTGTCCAAATTTCAAAAAAATCTCAAGGGTAAGTATGGCTGCTGTTTTTCTAAACAGTCATCATTTTTCAATAAAATGTTGGCTGTATCATAAGAAACCGCCTGTGCTTTCTATCAACCAAGGCCTGCTGAAGTACAACACACTGCCCTTGTAAATTCAACCTCAGCTGAAATGTCGAGCAAGGCGGGCAGATCTATAGTCAGCACGAAGTTGTACGAAGGAGTGAAGAATGTTCTTGTCCAGATTAGCAAGTTGTTCTCCTGAGCAGACTTGCTTTAAATTATCTGGGTTTACTACCAGAAGATTGCAAAGTGCATGCAGAGTATCAAAAAGCTGTAATACCAGAGGAATCTGAATTGAGATAAGAAAAGGAAAAGAATAACATTGAAACAAAATAATGTTTAGTTTTACAATCAGTTTGTAAATTCTTCTCACTTACGTACTGTTATTCAGGACTTAACTAATGTTGGAGAGTTCAACGTTAGAATTTTTTAAAGTTCCTGAAGTGTTAAAACTCAAATATTTCACACATTATAAAACTCACTATAATCTTTTTGAAAAGATTCATATTATGCCAATTTTCTTAAATAGTAATAATCATTTATACTTTTGTAAACTAGAATTAGTTATCATTGATTTAGCAGGTTTCTTAAATAATTTAAACATTAAGGGAAACTGATTTCAGAGAGATGTACATGAAGAAAGAACATATTTTCCTGATATCTGATATATGCAGCATTAGTCATGCGCGTTATTTAATAAGGTCATTCGGACTATGGAACTGAAATATGGCCTTGTCTAAAATAAAGCTCAAAGCAAAAATATGTTAATATTGAGAATATGACTGCAACAATACTTTTTCAGTTAGGAAATGTTAGATCTGTCTCACTATAATGTCAACAAAAGTTATAAACTTTTCACTAATGATTATAAGTCAGTACACATTTTTTATGATCTGACTTATGTTCTTGAACCTATTTACAAGTTTGATATTTGTGAATACATACCTTGAAGTCTTTGGCACACTTCCTATATTCAGCAACATCACAAATTGCTAACATGCCACCCATACAACTATAGGAATATTGTTGAAGATGCTCATAAATAAGTCGATGAAAACGTACTCCAAGTTCCATCAAAACTGTATCCACATTCTTCCCATCCATGGAATTTTTAATCTTCTCCACTTGTTTTCTTACATAAGCACAGACTTTAACACAGGCCTGTAAAAATTTTTTCTATACTTATTACATAGAAATGTGTATCAGCTTATTAGCTAAGGAGAAAATACATATAGTTTCTCATTAATTAATCTCTAAGTATAAAAGAAAAAAACTTGGAGCAGAATAAGATACATCAATGAAATGTTAACAAAAGCACAAACAAAGCAGATATTCTTACTAGCATACTGAATCATTTTACTCACATTAGTATACTGAATCAAAACATTGTTTTCATCTTCTGGCTTAAAATCTGTTTTCTTTTGTTCTGCAGCCAAGATATGCTTCATTTGTCCAATCATACAATTTAATGTCCTAGAGAATTGAGAACACCATGTATTTGATCCATTTAATTTACTTTATATTTACTTTTATTTATATTATTTATAACAAATTAAATTTAAATTATTTAATTTCATGTCACCATGAGACTATTTTACTATGGGTATACTTTAGATTTTAAAAAAGTAAATTCTAGGTCTTGACATCAAAGACCTATTAGTTTTATTAGCTTCCTACTCAAAACACAGGGCAAAGATTCATTTGCCCATTACTCTATTTAAGGAAATCTTAAAGATCTTAGAAGACTGTCACTAATTTGTTTCCTTAACAACTATATTTGGAGAATGCTTAGGAAGGCAGTAAGATAGAGGGGCTTATGAGGAATGGCCAAAGTTTAGAAGAACAGGTGAGAAGAACCCGAGTTTCGCAATCTAAGGACAAGCAGGAGGCTGAACAAGTGGTACTGAAGACCCAGTTGAGAAATGAGAGTATGTGTTTGTAATGGCACGAATAATGTTTGAGTTACGCGGTATTCTCCAACAGCAATCAGCCATATGGTTATGGGAATAAAAGAGTCTGCATTAATCCAGATTTTAGGATCTGTAAGATAATTATGGTTAAAGGAAATAAATTTTAGGGTAATTACGAGGGAGTAACTAAAGAGATGGACCAAGCAATCTAAGCACAACAATGAATAAAATAAAGCTGGGAAAGGATAATAGATTGGCAAAAGACAAAGATATTAAGGGCTAGAGTTCCTGTAACTAACTTATATTCAAATATGTTTTCTTGAATAGAAGAGAAAGGAGTAGAATTACAGTAAATAAAAATATGCCCAAACCTAGTAGCATGGGCTTTAGAATTTGAGTCCCAAATATCCAGCATTAGATCTTGAGCAAACTACCTCATTTCTTTAAGCTTTCATTTCCTCACCTGTAAAATGGGAATAGTATTTCCTACTTAAATAAACAAAATTATACAGGTAAAGATCCTTGTACTGTGCCCAGCACATAGCAAATTCTTGATAAATATTGAGTTGGCCAAAAAGTTCGCTCGGGTTTTTCATGTTACAAAAACCCAAACGAACTTTCTGGCCAAACCAAATAGTAGCTATTGTCATCATCAATAAATAAATGCCCACCATCATCTCAAAAGACAGAGATCCACTGCTCCATATTATGAACAGGTAATTAACTACAATACACATTACAAAAATTTTTTGAATGTAGAGTCTGCATTCACTTAATGGAAGTTACTTTTAGAAAATCAGTATATTTATTTAAAGCATTTCAGATATTAGCCTGACAGTTCTAACTGAAAATAAAATCCTCTATGTTACATACCATTTTTAAGGAGTTTGGAGAGAGAGGGAGAGTGAGAGGGTGTGTGCACACACGCATGTGTGTGTGTGTGTGTAGGAGGGGTCATTTACAAAAAAAGATTTTAAATAGAATCTGCTTTAAAAGTAAGTCTAAACATACTGACTTCCATAAATAATAAACCTGGAAGCCAATAAAAACAACATTCTAATAAAGATGAAAGCAATATTTAAAAATAAAATCAAACGTTATAGCAGGATGGTGGAATTAAAATAGACTTTTTTCTTCTCTGAAAATCATTTTCATGTTGTTACAATGGTGTTTTTACAATTTTAAAAAAATGCAAGAGATAGCACAGGGAGATCAGCTCGGTGCTTTGTGACCACCTAGAGGGGTGGGATAGGGAGGGTGGGAGGAAGATGCAAGAGGGAGAGGATATGGGGATATAAGTATACATGTAACTGATTTACTTTGTTGTACAGCAGAAACTAACACAACACTGTAAAGCAATTATACTCCAATAAAGATGTTAAAAAAATTTAAAAATAAAAAAATAAACACAACAAAAAAAATGCAAAAGAAATAGTAAAACTAACAACTTGCCTGTCAATGCCAGTATCTAATTTCATCTCCATCTGTTCAATTATTTCTTTTTTCTTCTGAAGGCATTCAGATAACTTAGGAGAAGAGCTATTGAATGTTTAAAGGGGGAAAAAGATCACATTAGTAGCCTTACAATTCTAACAGTTTTTCATAGGCATATGTGTATTGCTATATACCTACACACACACACACACATTATTTTAATTTGCTCACCAATCCAAGAAGCATATAAATAGTAAAGTAATTATTTAGTATTCACTATGCCCAATTCATTACAATACTCACGCTAGGAAAAATTAACCAGTTAAAAGAGAAGGAAGAGGAGGATTTAGATTTATTACTTTCATCTGTGAGGAGACATCCCTTTAGAATATAAACATGTGATTTAGAAATTCTGAAATTATTTGGTTTCCTTTTTAATTAAATTTCTGGTATATCAGTAAGAAAAATCACAAAGTCTTGAGAATACAGCAAATTATAATAATTAAAATTTGGAGACTAACACCCAATTCAATTGTATTTAGCTTTCCTATATTAAAAAAAACGAAAAACAAAACCAACTTGGTAACCATATTTACCTTCTGAATATTACCTAAATGTCAAAAAACACCCAAAATATTAAAGAATATGCAACCCTAATAATTACGTGAATTCTTTGTTATGTGACATTAGAGCTCTTTAAAAAGTAAATTTCCCTTCAAAATGTGATTCAGGGATCACAAGTAATCTTTATCTTTGAGATCGTTTCTAGACTATTTCTTGGCATATCAACGTTTATACAAAATGTCTAGAATTGTATCTTCTATATGAATATTCTTCCTCTTTAATTATAGTACTACACATACAATTTTAAAAAGCATGTTCACATATACACTACCTTATTTAATCCTCACATGCTTTAAAAGTTCACATAAATTGATAGGAAGATATAAACTAAACCTTATTTAATGCCTCATCAAAACCTGTCCTACTGATCTCACAAAATTGTTATTGTACATCTTTTTATTATAATAAGTGGGAACAAGCTAGAAGTTGTCTTTCATATCAGATTTAGGTTTCTGACACATTCAGTAAACTAAAATTAATACCACAGAAGGAATACAGGAAGGCAAAGAAGAGGAAAAGGGCTTTTACTTATTTCACACCCTCCTGTTCCTGTTTGATGTTTTAACGAACATCTATTACTTTTAAATTTTAACAAGAAGTAGAATATTATAATATTCATTGAAACACCAATGAAAATCAGACAATTTGACTAACCTTATTAGTGGCATAAGGTGATCATTAAACTGCTTGTCAAAAAGATGAAAAACAGTATTGGCCTGGTGCACAACATCCAAAAAATAGAGATTTGCATTCCTAGAATCCGAAGAAGGAATTCCTAAAGTTGGAAGGCATGTATATGTTAGAATCATATTAAAGAAATTCATATAAGCAACAGAAAAAAGAATGTGGTTTTATATATACAACATGCATAAAAGTAACTGCTGTTTCATTAAATCAGCAATAATTTTTGTGGACAGAAGAGTAAAGTTAAGCTTGTTAATAATTTAATAAAATTCATCCAACGTTTTTACGTCCAAATTTTCACTATCTACTCAAGTCTTCATTATTTGCGGAGATAAATAAAAAATAAATAAATCAATAAATGAATCGTCTTGGACTATACCTTCTCCTTCCCTTTCCTGCCCTCCTATGCCCAATGATTCACATGAGCCATGAATACACTTCTACCATTTTTCTTATAACCAGGCCTCATTACCTCTGATAACAGTTAAAATAATTTTCTTATTAGTATCCTGGTTCAAATCTCCTTATCTTTGATGCTATATATTGTTGCCATAATAATGTATTAAACATATTTCACTCACCATGTTCTCTACTATTTCCTCAAAAATAATTCAAAGTCTCCTCACTGTCAACATAATAAATTCCAGATTTTCAGCACTGTATTCAAGCCACTTCACATTCTGACCCCAAAACAGACAGCTGATCTCTCCAGATTTCAGTTTCCTCTTTTGTTAAGAGAGTAATAGTTAAACTCTAAAAGTCCCTACTAACCACAGACATTTATGTTTCTAGCTAAAGTTCAAAGACATAAGGGGCTAGGAAAAATACTCACAGAAAATGAGAAAACAGAAGTTTAATACCTAGAGTTCTTTACAGGAGGAGGATTTTTTTTCAAAGTTTTAAAAATGGAAAATAAAGGTGTTTTATTTTCCCATAAACGACAAAATCACCAATTGATAAGAAAATTAAAGGCTCCAATACAAATTTACAAGAGAAAAAAATAAAGTCAATACACATGTAGAAAATACTAATCCTTGCTATTAATGAAAGACATGAAAAGGCAATAGTGATGTGTGTTTTTAACCACTAAATTATTAAAGTTTTTAACGAATATTCAGTGGTGTGCAGAAAAGCTGGTATAATCATACATGCCAATAGCAGTATAGATTAGTGGGAAAAAACCACTTAGGAAAATAGTTTATACGTATAAAAATTTTTTAATTTGCAATACGCTTTGATCTGGTAATTTCACTTCCAGAATTTTATCCAAAGAAAATAATTCAAAATAAGGAAAACACTTTAAGCTCTACAATGTTCACTGTAGCATTATTTATACTACTAAATTGCTGAAAAGATCCAAGATGTCTAATAATAGGGAGTGGTTAACTTTATAATATATATGCATGACAGAATTTTATAAAATCATTAGAAATAATAGCAGTATGTACTAACTAAATAGCTGCATGGAAAATGTTTATGAGTATAAGGGACATTCTCATCCTACCAGGAAATTTTCTAAGCCCTTCCAAATTATGAATACTGCTATTAAAATGAAGAAGCTAGGCTTCCATACTAGCTAAAGAACAACTCTTTCATACCATATAGAATCAAATTCATGTTACTTTTTTATTATCTTCTTTAATCTTCACATCTTTGAGGTGGATATTGTTATCCCAATACAAATTACCACATTAGCTTATTTGTAAATGACAAATGTTAAATACTTGATGTCAAGTTTCTGCTGTATGGGGTGGAGGAGGGGGGGAAGCAGGCTACAAATGCTTATCTACGTCCTGCAGGTTAAAAAAAAAAAAAGAAAGGGTAAGAATAAACCACAAGGTTACTGAATTATGGGTAATTTTGCTTCAACCTTAGAAAATTTATGGAATGATGTTATATACAGTCAAACATTTTTGAGCATGTGCCATGTGCTTTCTAGGTGCTAGCCTATAATGGCAATTAGGACAGATAAGATTCCTAAGACAGGTAAGATTCCCATGAAGTTCACTATTCAAGAGAACTTACATGCTGTTCTCTCTACTTAAAATACTCTTTCTCCAAATACTCAATTTACTCCTTCACTTCATTCAGCTCTCTGGTTCATGTCTCCTCAGAGAGGCCTTTTCTGACCAGCCTTTCTAAAAAAGCCCTCTGCCCCTGAATTCCCTATCCTACCTCCCATTACTATTCTCTATCCCTTACTCAATTTTATTTTTATTCATTGCACTTACTAGTCATTTGTCTATCTTTTCCACAAGAATGTAAGCTGCATGAGTACAAGGGTAAGGACTTAAGCATGTGTCCAATGAATGAATTCTGGTGAGTGAGGCAGATATTAACAAATGAAAATTTCATTGTAACAAGTGCTATGAAAAAAGTTAATTCAATGATGAAATAATGCATAACTAGGCTGGGAAAGGGGTGTCACTTTTTAGCTAAGTCGATCAGCAAAGGCCTAAGAAGGTAGCACTTTAGCTAAGATCAGACGGGTGAAAAGCCAGACATGAGAAGAGCTGAAGGAAAAGGATTGGGGGGTAGGGAGATACCAAGTGCAAAGAACCTGAGTGAGGAAAATGAATGAAGGCCAAAGGGGCTGGGGTAGTAAGGGGAAATGCAACATGAGATGAAGATGAATATATAAGAGGAGGCCAGATCAAAAGCTATACTTTCATGAAGAGTTTCTTGTTGTTTTTCCCCTAAGAGTAACAGGAAACCACTAAAGGGTCTTAAGCAAGAAATTTTAAGACCCTTGAATTTATAACATAACTGTTACATGGAGTCAGTTATTTGGAAAGGTAAGAATGTACACAAAGAGACCAGTTAGGAATGGATAGAGATGATGATCTTTAAATCAGGGTGGCATCAGTGGAAATGGAGAAAAGGAGACGAATTTGAGTTATGTTTGGCAGTATACAGACAGGATTTGCTGATAGACTGGCTATCAGGTTTGATGAAAAGGAGAATTATGATAACTCCGGGGTTTGGGCCTTGAGCAAACAGTAAATAGTAATGCCTTTTAAAGACATGGAAAAGAAGGGGAAAGGAAGAAGTTTAGGTGGAAGATAAAGAGTTTCATTTGGCATATATTAAATTTGAGATGCACACAGAACAGGTGAGAGAGGTCAAGGAGGCAACTGAATTAATGGGACTGTAATTTAGGGAAAAAGTCATTATTATCCTATTAATACCAGTAAACCCAGAAGACCAAAAATAAAAGAAAAAATTTTATATGAATCTACTCCTCTCCAGGCTTATTTTGAAAAGGCTTACTTTCCTTTCTAAATCTTACTTTACTCAACTGTCTCAACCAGAATTGCTGTCACTTCCATTTCTGCTCCTTTGGCATTTCATAGCTTACAGCACTGTGTTACATTCTTCCATACACTGTAGTGACTTATGTAGCCCTGGTCAATGTAAGCAATATGAGAACTGTGTCTTTCTATAGCTTCTAGTATCTGACAAATCCTTGTTACAGAAGCTCAAAAAGCATTTCATTGCACTGAACTGCTTTTGACAGATAGAGTTGAATATATATAAAACAACATTATGCATACAGTTTAACCGAATAGGATCAAAGGAATTTAACACGAAGTATAACACAAATAAATATACTTACCAGCAAGTCCTGTTTCCAAGGCATAATCAATATGTTCAATACATAAAAATTCCACAAGAATGGTAAAAATTCTAAAGGCATTCCTTGGTAAATCAGAAGGATCAGAGAGCTTTAAAAACAAAAACCAAATATATCACTCCTCAAGTTTACCTTTTAAAAAAGGCAATACTTTTTTTTTTTTAGCAATCAACTTTGTATAAGACATAGTCAGTATTCAGGTATCAAAATGATAACTTAAAACTCTTCCTGCCCACCCAAAATGCCTTCCTCATGTACATAGTTACAATGCTCCGTGTCTGTCTACAACTCTCCTGGCTTAGACTAGATCAATGTTTTTCTGACCTGGATTGTAACCTATTAGTGGATTGTAACAAGAAAGAAAGAGAGAAAAGAAGAGAGAACCAATAGAAAATAATGTCTAAAGTACACATTAAAACCAAATATGTTTTAATGAAATAAACACTTACAAACATACACACACACATAAATACATATAAAAAATGTACACTCAACTGCCATGTAAAGTGCCTTTCTTATTGTGAGTCACAGTAAAAGAATTCTGAGAGCCACCAAATGAACAAATGCTATTCTAGTAAAACTCAGAACAAAAAGGATTCTTTATTTTATTGGAGGGTAGGGATGGGAAGTCAATAACAGACACACTATAAAATACGACAGGCTCAAATCCCACCTTCATCACTTCTTGGTTGAGTGAACCCTTGAGATGTTATTTAACCCCACCAAGCCTCAATTTCTTCATCTGTAAAGTAGGAATAATATTAATAGTACTTATATCCTAGCCTTGAGGTGAAAATAAAGTATGAAAATGCATGTAAGGTATTTTTAGCTCAGTGTTTGGCATATAATAAGTTCACAATAATAAATTTTCATTTTGATGTTGATGTTGCTGCTGCTGATTAACTACTTAGTAAAGGAATTATTAGTAATTATGCTGAGAAAATTAAATCCCTCTTTAAAAGTTAGAAAATTACCTCTCAACTTCTTATAACTGCTTCCTATATTATTTATCAATTGATTGTTGCCTATTTGTAGTCTCCATCTGTGATCCACTCTCAGCGTAATGGGCACTGAAGTGCATAACCCACTTTAAATTCCCTAAATCTCTACTGATTATAAATACTAATTTGGTATTACTCAATTCCCTTCCTGGTCTTCTTAATACAACCCTAACCTTTACCCTTCTCATCAGTCTCTCTACCACAACCCTCACCTCCCTTCTTTGCTCACTGATGCTTAACAAATGTCCTTAGCAAGCCACAAAGAATAAATTTAATTTTTCACATTCCTCCTCTCTACATCCGTACATTCATGCATAACTCATTGAAGAGGTAGACTGAAAATGTGTAAGGATATGGAAGACATAAACAACACTGTTAATCAACTGGACCTAACTGACATTCATAGAATACGCTATCTAACAACATCAGGATATACATTTTCTTTAAGTATTCATAAAACACTTACCAAGATGGATCATATTCTGGGCTAAAAAACAAGTCTCGATAAATTTAAAATGGATTCATATCACACAAAGTATGTCCTCTAACCACAACGAAATCAAATTTAAATCAATAACAGAAAGACATCTAAAAAATCCCCTAATATCTGGAAATGAAATAACATACTTCTAAGCCACTCTTGGGCCAAAAGAAATCAAAAGGGAAATTTAAAAGTATTTTGAACTGAATGAAAATAAATACAACAAATTAAAATTTGTGGTATGCAGCTAAAGCAGTACCTTAAAGGGAAATTTATAAGACTAAATGTCTATATTAGAAAATAAGAAAGGTCTCTAATCAATGTCTCACCTCCACCTTAAAAAACTAGAAAAAGAAGGGCAAATGAAACCCAAGTAAGCAGAAGGAAAAGAAGTAATAAAGAGCGGAAATCAATGAAATACAAAACAGAAAACAGAAAAATCAATGATACCAAAAGCTGATTCTCTGGGGAAACCAATAAAACTGATAAACCTCCAGCCAGAATGATCACACACAAAAAAATACCAATCATCAAAAATGAATAGGAGACATCACTATAGATACTACAAACGTTAAAAAGATAATAAGCTACTATATATAAACAACAAGGTCCTACTGTAAAGCAGAGGGAACTATATTCAATATCTTGTAATAACCTATATTGAAAAAGAATATATATATTATATATATTATGTATATATAACTGAATCACTTTGCTATACACCAGAAACTAACACAACATTGTAAACAAATTATACTTCAATTAAAAATCACACACACGGACACACACACAAAATCAATTGACCATAAAAAAAAGGGATAATAAGGCAACACCATGAACATCTTAATCCCAATAAATTCAACAATTTGTGTGAAATATACAAATCTTAAAAGACACAAACCACCAAAGCTCACTTAAAAAGAAACAAGTAACTAAAATAGCTCCATATCTACTAGAGAAGTTAATTTGTAGTTTAAAACCCTCACAAAGTTAAAAACTGCAGGCCCAAATGACTTCACTGGTGAGCTCTACCAAATATTTAAGGAAAATATAACACCAATTTTCATAAACTCTTCCAGAATATTGAAGAGGAAGGAACACTTTCCAACTTAATCTATGAGGCAAACATTACCCTGATACCAAAACTACACAAAGACATTACGAGAAAAAAATACGTATACGTCAATATCCCTCTTGAAGGCAAACACAAAAATTCTTAACAAAAGTTTAGCAAACCTAATCCAACCATACATAAATAGGATAATACATTATGACCAATGGGGTTTACCAAAGGAATGCAAGGTTAACATTTGGAAATCAATCAATGTAATCCACCACATTAACAGAACAACAACAAAAAAAGCATTTGACAAAGTCTAACATCTAATCCTTATAAAAACACCCAGAAAACTAGGAATAAAAGAATTTCATCAATCTGATAAACACACCTATGAAAAACAAATGGGACCTAATTAAACTTAAAAGATTTTGCACAGCAAAGGAAACCATAAACAAAACTAAAAGACAACCTACAGAATGGGAGAAAATATTTACAAATGATTCGACTGCCAAGGGATTAATTTCCAAAATATACAAACAGCTCATAAAGCTCAATATCAAAAAAACAAACAACCTAATCAGAACATGGGCAGATGACCTAAATAGACATTTCTCCAAAGAAGACATACAGATGGCCAAGAGGCACATGAAAAGATCCTCGACATCGCTAATTATTAGAGAAAGGCAAATCAAAACTACAATGAGGTATCACCTCACACCAGTCAGAATGGCCATCATCAGTCTATACATAATGCTGGAGAGGGTGTGGAGAAAATGAAACCCTCCTACACTGTTGGTGGGAATGTAAATTGGTAAATGTAAATTGTAGCCACTATGGAGAACACTATGGAGGTTCCTTAAAAAACTAAAAATAGAATTACCATATGATCCAGCAATCCCACTACTGGGCATATATCCAGATAAAACTATAATTCAAAAAGTTACATGCACCCCTATGTACATAGCAGCAAGACATGGAAACAACCTAAATGTCCATTGACAGATAAATGGATAAAGATGTGGGGGGTGTGTGTGTGTGTGTGTGTGTGTGTGTGTGTGTATATAAATTTATATATACAGGGGCTTCCCTGGTGGCACAGTGGTTGAGAATCTGCCTGCTAATTCAGGGGACACGGGTTTGAGCCCTGGTCTGGGAAGATCCCACATGCCGCGGAACAACTAGGCCTGTGAGCCACAACTACTGAGCCTGTGCGTCTGGAGCCTGTGCTCCGCAACAAAAGAGGCCATGACAGTGAGAGGCCTGCGCACCACGATGAAGAGTGGCCCCTGCTTGCCGCAACTAGAGAAAGCCCTTGCACAGAAACGAAGACCCAACATAGCCAAAAATAAATAAATAATTAATTAATTAATTTTAAAAATTATATATACATATATATATAATGGAATATTACTTAGCCATAAAAAAGAAGGAAATAATGCCATTTGCAACATGTATGGACCTAGAGACTATCATAGTAAGTGAAGTAAGCCAGACAGAGAAAGACAAATCTCATATGATATACCTTATATATGGAATCTAAAAGAAAAAGAAACGACACAAATGAACTTATTTCCAAAACAGAAAGAGACTCACAGACACAGAAAACAAACGTATGGTTACGCAAAGGGGAAAGCGGGATGCGAGAGGGATAAATTAGGAGGCCGGGATTAACATATACACACTACTATGTATAAAACAGATAACCAACAAGGACCTGCTGTATAGCACAGGGAACTATACTCAATATTATGTGATAACCTATAAGGTTACATATTTATATGTATACATATATATGTATACATATTGCTTTGCTGTACACCTGAAAGTTACATGATATTGTAAATCAACTATATGTCAACAGGGACTTCCGTGGTGGTGCAGTGGTCAAGAATCCACCTGCCAGTGCAAGGGACACGGGTTCAAGCCCTGGTCTGGGAAGATCCCACATGCCACAGAGCAACTAAGCCCATGCGCCACAACTACTGAGCCTGAGCTCTAGAGCCCTCGAGCCACAACTACTGAAGCCCGCGCACCTAGAGCTCATGCTCCACAACAAGAGAAGCCACCACAATGAGAAACCTGTGCACCTCAACGAAGAGTAGCCCCCGCTTGCCACAACTAGAGAAAGCTCGTGCACAGCAACGAAGACCCAACACAGCCATAAATAAATAAATAAATAAATAAATAAATAAATAAATAAAACCTATACGTCAATAAAAAAAATTTAACAAAAAGAAAAACCTACAGTTAGCATCATATTAATGATAAAGACAAGAATAATGCAGGGTATAGGGAGGGTGGGAGGGAGATGCAAGAGGGAGGGGATATGCAGATATATGTATATGTATAGCTGATTCACTTTATTATACAGCTGAAACTAACACAACAGTGTAAAGCAATTATACTCCAATAAAGATGTTTAAAAAAATTTTAAAAACAAACAAACAAACAAAAAGAATAATGCAAGGTGTATGCTCTCGCCACTTATAGTCAGCATTGTATTGGAGGTTCTCACCAGGGCAATAAGGCAAGAGACAAAACAACAGGCATCTATATTGAAAGGAATAAGTAAAACTGACTTTATTGGCAGAAAACATGATATTCTATACAGAAAATCCTGTGGAATCTACAAAAAATGCTATTAGAATAAGTGAGTTTAGTCAGGTTGCAGGTACAAAATCAACATATAAAAATCAACTGTATTTGAGAACTCAATATTGCTAAGATGTCAATTCTCCACAAACAGAACTATACATTCAAAGCAATTCCAGTCAAAATCCCAAACTTTTTTTTTTCCCCAGAAACTGACAAATTATTAGACTTATATGAAAACGCTTTCTATGGTAATGTTAGAGGACTCACACTACCTGATTCAAGATTTATAGTTACAGTGATCAAAACAGTGTAGTATTAAACTTCCAGAAGAAAACATAGGCAGTACGCTCTTTTCCAGAAGAAAACATAGGCAGTACGTAGGTCTTAGCAATATTTTTTTGGATCCGTCTCCTCAGGAAAGGGGAACAAAAGCAAAAATAAACAAACGGGACACAATCCAACTTAAAAGCTTTTGCACAACGAAGGAAACCATCAACGAAACAAAAAGGCAACATACTGAATGGGAAAAGATATTTGCAAATGATATGCAAGATAATGGGTTAATATCCAAGATATATAAAAAACTCATACAACTCAATATCAAAAACAAAAAACCTGATTAAAAAATGGGCAGAGAATCTGAACAGACATTTTTCCAAAGGAGACAAACAGATGGCCAACAGGCAGATGAAAAGATGCTCAACATCACTGATCATCAGAGAAATGCAAATCAAAACCACAATGAGATACCACGTCACACCTCATACAGAAAGGCTATCAAGTCTACAAACAACAAATGTTGGCAAGGATGTGGAGAAAAAGAACCCTGTACAATGTTAGTAGGAATGTAAACATTCCTAGTGGCACAGCCACTATGAAAAACAGTATGAGGTTCCTCAAAAAACTGAAAATAGAACTACCATATGACCCAGCAATTCCATACCTGGGTATATATCCGAAAAAAAACAAAAACACTAATTCCAAAAGATACATGCACCCCAATATTCAGAGCAGCATTATTTACAATTGCCAAGATATAGAAGCAACCTAAGTGTCCATCAGCAGATGAAGGGATAAAGAAGATGTGGTATATATATACAATGGAATACTACTCAGCCATAAAAACAAAAAAAATTTTTGCCATTTGCAGCAACATGGATGGACTTGGAGGGCATTATGCTAAGTGAAATAAGTCATACAGAAAAAGACAAATACTGTATGATATCACTTATATGTGGAATCTAAAAAAATGCAACAAACTAGTGAATACAACAAAAAATAAGCAGACTCACAGATGCAGAGAACAAACTAGTGGTTACAGAGCAGGGGGGGCAGGGGGCAATGTAAGGGTTGGGGAGTGGCAGGTAGAAACCACTGGGTGTAAGATAGGCTCAAGGTATTGTACAATGTGGGGAATATAGCCAATATTTTGTAATAACTGTAAATGGAAAGTAAACTTTCAAAACTGTTGAAAAATTTTAAAAAAATTTTTTTTTAAAAAGAAAGAAAACTTAAAGGAAACAAAAGAAAGAAAATATAAGAGGAAATCTTTGTGACCTTAGGTTAGGCAAAGATTCCTTAAATATGATACCAAAAATACCTTCAATAACAGAAAAGTGTTAAATTGGGTATCATCAAAATTAATAACTTCTATTCTTTGAAATACTCTTTAGATATGAAAAAGACAAGCCACAGACTGAAAGAAAACATTTGTAAATCATATATCGAATAAATGAATTTTAACCAGATATACAACTGTCAAAAAATAAGAAAACAGACAACCCAATTTTAAAAAATGCACGCAAAATACACCAAATAATATACATGAATGGCAAATAAATGCAAGAAAAGATGCTCATCTTTAGTCATTAGGAAAATGCAAACTAAAACCATAATAAGGTATCATTACATACCTTATTAGACTCTAAAATAAAGACTGATCATACCAAATGTTGGAAATCATGTGGAACAAATGCAACTCTCTCATATACTGCTGGTAAGAGTGTCACATGAAACAACTTTGAAAAACAGTTTGGCAGTTTTGTAAAAAGAATTACCATATCACATCATATAGCTACTCAGGAGAAATGAAAGCACATGTCTGCATAAAGACATATGCATGAATATTCATAGCAACTTCATTTGTAATAGTCAAACAATGGAGCCAATCTAAACTGCCATCAATAGGTAAATAGATAAACAAATTGTGGCGTATTCATTAAATAAAATACTACTCAGCAATAAAAGAACATACGAATTAATACACACAACATGAATGAATTTCAAAACATTTATGCTGAGTTAAAGAATCCAGAAACACATGTATACAGTATAATACACTATAATCCCATTTATTAAAAATTCTAGAAAATTAATCAACTTCTTGAAAATTCCTATTTGGCTTTCAAGACTCAGTCCTGAAGCATCCCCTTCTTTTTGAAAATGAATCTACAGTGAAGCAGATCAGCAGTTGCCCAAGGACAGAAATGGAGGCGAAAGGGAGATTTTAAAAGGGCAGAAGGAAACTTCTGGAGGTGATGGATCTGTTCATTATCTTGACTGCGTTATAGTTTCACAAATGTACACATAATTTACCAAAGTTATCAAATTGTACAGTTCAAATACATGCAGTTTATTGAAGGTCAATTATATCTCAAAGTTACTAAGTTTTTTAAAAAGAAAGGAAAAAAACACCAATCTGCTCATTACACTGCCCTTTTTAATATCCTTTAAAGTCTCCATCATCACTTAACACGGTCAAGTCCAAATTTCTAAGTATGGTATACAAAGAGTTTTTGTCTACATTTTCAACCTCCTGACTTATTACTCTCCCCACATCCTTTTTTAGTTCAAGCATTTCATACTGCATGATTGATATTTGTATATGTCTTTGTGCACGTAATTTTCTCTATTCCTGAAACAGCTTGCCAGAATCATCCTCTTGAAGATATCCTATTTAGCTTTCAAGATCCAGACCTCAAATGTCTCCTCCTTTTTGAAATCTTTCCTGATACTCTTTCTCAATTCCTTAACCAGGCAGAGCTGGTTGTTTCCTCTTTGGTCCCAGCAGTGTTTACCTACCTTGCACTAATTCTTTTTATGTCTACCTCTTTTCTCCACACTAATCAAAAGTAATGTAAATGTCTTGTATTTATAACCTCAATGCCTAACATGGCAGATGGTACAAAGTAAACACAAAATAATGTTTGTTGGATCAGACTGCAATGAATTAAACTGATTTTCAATCTCATGACTCTCCAGACAGAAGGTCATGATTTAGACCTAGTTGCTGTGATTCAAATAAATATGTTGACAGCTTCATGTTTGATGATCCGATGCTTTAGAAACATTTTAATATATTTCCAGTATTCAGAAAAGTACAGATATTACTGTACCAAATATACCCATCACCTACCCAGATGTGTCATATCTTAACATTTCTCCAAATGTACTTCAGATTTTCTTCCTTTTGGGGGGCAGGAGTTGTCCAACATTATACATCTAGATAACGTCCCTTGGGTATTCCTCCCAAGGCAACCACTACTCTGAAGTTGTTTACCACACCCATGCTTGTGTATGCTCCTTAATAATATAAAGTATTGTTTTGCTTTTTAAAATTTTATGTTGTGGTATACTGAATATATATCTTTTCCCCATTTTGCTCTTTTCACTAAACATTGCATTTTTGAGATTTATTCATGCTGCTGATACATGTAAGTCTAGTTCAGTCATTTACACTGGCATATAGTTTTCTAGTATATGAACAATGTCAGTTTATCAATTCTCTTTATGGCACACTTTGTTTGTTTCTAGTTTTTCACCATGACAAACAACATAGCTTACGATGTCAGACATGTCATGTGCACCTACAAATTTCTCTAAGGAAATAACAAACTACTCTCCAAAGTATACCAATTTTTACTTCCATTGGCAGTGTATGAGAACTTCTATTGCTCCACACCCTTACCAATACTTAGTATCAACAGACTTCTTAATTTCTGCCAACCTATTGAGAATGACATAGTATTTTCCGTTTTAAGTTTCATTTCCCCACTAGTGAGACTGAATATCGTATTGATAATTTATATTTTCTGTATTTATGTGTAGTCTTTGACTTGTTTTCTATTGATTTATATGTATAATTTATATTGATTTACTATCTATCAATATAAGTATACAGATGATATACATCAATACAAATAAAAAATTAAGACTGCTTCAACTCTCAACTTCGTACTTAAGAAGTATATACCTCAGTTTCTTCCTCTGTAAAACAGGAATAATAACCACACAGAAATGTTACAATGATTAAGTGAGTTAATAACATACCCTAAAGTGCTTGGAATAGTGCCTGGAACATAGTATGTGGTATACAATTATTAACCACTACTATTTGTTTTATAAATCTTCTGTTAGTAATATTGGTTACAAATACCTTCTCAGAGGCTGTGACTTATCTGTTACTTTGTTAAAGTATGTTTGTGGAAGAAATTCTAAATTTTAATGGAGTCAACTTTTCCTTTCCTTTGATATCTGTGTTCTTAAACATCCTTCTCTCCCTAATACTCTATTTCTTTATAAGATAGGTCTAACTTTCCCTTTCATATCTTGCTTTAATATCTCACTAAAGAAAATTTGATACGCTCAACTTTAAAATTATGTTAAAATATACTTCTAAATAATTTAAAAATAATTCTGTTCCCCAAGCAAAAATCCTATTTTTTATTACAATAAACAATTGTTCCTAACCAGAGAAAAATTAAAATACACAACTATATACAAATAAAATAAATCTACAATTACTCTTACCCTATGACATCTTTCAAAGGCTTGCTTGGTTTCTTGTAAAAGATTAACCACCACTTCTTGGGATAGGAAAGTCTCTCCATGAGTATCGATACTTGGCCCCAGTGGTAAGTTGGTACGCTGTCTAATTCTCTCTTTCAAATCTTGAATACTAGTGCATAATACCAACAAATGAAAAAAGAACACTACTATACATAGATTTCAATTTCAAATACTCTCAAACTTAGTATACATGAACTAAGAAAAAGAAAGAAGAAGAAACAAGGACCAACAGCCAGGAGACCTAAAACTTCTAATTTCAGTAAGTAGTTCTGTAAAGTGAAGCAAGCATTAATCTCTAAACAGAAGACGTTCGTCTGAAAAATGAGTAGATTTGGAGTTATTATCTCTAAAGTCTCTTTCAACTCTACAATTCTGACTCAGTAGCCCAAAACTCCTTGTCTGGTTTCCTTAGGAAGTGGGCTTTTCCAAATAAGTTAATATTCCAGATAACTAAATGGTCCTGCTTAAAACAAACTTTAAAATTTTAAAGATTTTTAAACACATTAACCATTTAAACATATTGTACATTTCATTATTATTAAACATAATTTAGCTTTTCTCAATGACTGAGGGTCATTAAGAACATTTATTACATGAGAGTATCTTTAGAAAATTACATTTTTTTTGGTCCTAGAATATACAGCTCCAGACTGTGAACTAATTTTTCAAAAAATTCCTATGATTGTTTTTTAGTTTTTCTCTTTTACTTGCTACTGCCTTTCAGATGTCACTTCTTATTGCTAATTATAATCTCTCCATGATCATTATTTAATATATGACAAACTGGGAAACAAGAAAATGATTTGGGTGTGCATTATGTGAACTGTCAACTCTGATTATATGGCTCCACAGAGGTCATTCTGATTCATCCTAAAATCAACTCAATTCCAGATAGTTGAGATCTAGATAACTGAGTTGCCACCAATTCTTACAGCAAATAATTTAATTTTATTCTAGTAGGTAAGTACATTCACGTTTTAATGTATTACTTAAATAATTTTATGCCCAAGTCATGAAAAAGCTCAGGGTACAAAACTGTGAACTATCTGCATTTTTCTTTTTAACCACACCTGCAATAGCAGCAATAAAACAATGTGCTTCCTAGTTAATAACATGGAATAATTTACTCAGTCTAAAAAAAGGAAGGAAGGAAGGCAGGCAGGAAGGGAGCGAGGGAGGGAGGGAGGGAGGGAGGAACTCTTTATGGTACTAGTATTCTGCTTTACATTTTAATAACGTTATGTAGGAACATTTCAACATGTGGCTCGAGAGAAAGGATTTGATGAATGGTGTAAACAAACTGTATTAAAAAAATTCTTCACAGAAAATTCTAATGACTATCAATATTTCACAAGTTTGTCCAAATATAATAGCTTTTAGTATCTTTAGTTTTAACTATAACATTTAACAAAAACACTTACCCTCCTGTGCCAATGGATCTCTTTTGATGGTTTTTTGAATCATAATAGCGCTGTAGGATCATAGCACTTCTGCTTTTCAAATATCCAGTCTCCACTTCAATATAGTTCTCCAAATAGGAAATGAAAATGGACTTGATAAGCTTAGACAAGAAAGTCTGTTTATCAGTACCTAAGTTAAACTCCATCAACTTGCTGGAAAGATTTGTGGTTCTTTTCATGCAAAAGGGAGAGAAAAGATTAATGTATATTTTAGGTATAGTAACAATATTTAAGAAATACATATTTTTATAACGTGACTTTTTAATAACTTATGTTACACCACCATTTCTTAAACCCTGGGAAGTTACTTAGGATGCAGACAGCAACTGTATAGGGTTATATATATTAAGTAGAATGAATATTACAAACAACATCGTGGTTTTGAAAACTACCATAAACTCCTAGAGATGACTCAGGAGAGAAAACTGAGGCAACCAACCAGACTAGAAATGGCAACAGTGGCAGAATGGCTTCAAGTATGCCATTCATGACATGGTACACAAGTCAAAATACTGAGAAGTCTATGCGCTGTTCATTCTCTTCAGTCTTTGTCCCTGGACTTTCCTCTAATTTTCTGTTTCTCACTGTTCAAGATAGGCTCACAATAGTGCTGTTGTTGAGATGGACTTCCTGATTATAGTTACTTTTGAAAACCCTCTTCTCAAAGTGATGACAATAAAGGAAAGCAATAGAGTTGGAAAAAAAACTCCACATGAAGCTTCTACAAAGTATAACACTGCCATTTACAAAAGCACAAGACAAATTTTCACATCAGACTTAAGTTTGAAATTGTCATATAAGAGTTTGTCACTCTGGGGGCTTCCCTGGTGGCGCAGTGGTTAAGAATCCGCCTGCCAACGCAGGGGACACGCGTTTGAGCCCTGGTCCGGAAAGATCCCACATGCCGCAAAGCAACTAAGCCCGTGCGGCACAACTACTGAGCCTGCACTCTAGAGCCCATGCTCCACAAAAGAAGCCACTGCAACGAGAAGCCCGGGCACCACAACAAAGAATAGCCCCCGTTCGCCGCAACTAGAGAAAGCCCGCACGCAGCAACAAAGACCCAACAAAGCCAAAAATAAATATAAATAAAATAAATAAATTTAAAAAAGAGTTTGTCACTCCCTTTCTCAACTTTTAAAGTTTTAACTGCAGATAAATGTAATTATACTAGTTCTTAAAGAAAAAAGTTAAAGAATAATGAACTAGCTTACAATTAAAATCAGAAACAAAATTCTCAAGTCTTAAACAAGGTTTTTATATTTCATTAGAGTACATTAATATAAAGCATAATATCCGATTCCTTAAGTTAACATGTTAAGAATGCTGCTCTTGTACAATACTAGTCTATACAGTCAAGTATTTAATGCTAAAAGGTATATTGTTATCTGACAAACTGTTATTCAAAAATACCTGAATACTTCCCCATTTTCTATTTGAAAAAAAGAAAATGTGAGATATTACCATTTTCTAATAATTAAAAATATACCTTGTATATAAATCGTAGAGACTTTTGAGATACTGCTCTGCATCGGACTTCCTACATTCTTCTAACTGGTCTTTCACAAAGCTCTAAAAAAAAAGTCAACATTCTGTCAATTAAGTAAATATTAAATTATATAGCCAATTTTTTTTTTCTCTAGAATTACTCCACATTCTTGAACTGTTCTGAATTAAAATCCAGTGGAAAAGGCAATGCATAGAAAAGAGACCAATATAAAAAAAAATAGGTTTTTAATTTTTACTGCTTCTCGTATTTACTCATACATCTTATCAGTGTTGGGAATAAGCATTAAGAATCTCAAATACCTTGGGGCTTCCCTGGTGGCGCAGTGGTTGAGAATCTGCCTGCTAATGCAGGGGACACGGGTTCGAGCCCTGGTCTGGGAAGATCCCACATGCCACGGAGCAGCTGGGCCCGTGAGCCACAACTACTGAGCCTGCGCGTCTGGAGCCTGTGCCCCGCAACGGGAGGGGCCGCGATAGTGAAAGGCCCGCGCACCGCGATGAAGAGCGGTCCCTGCACCGCGATGAAGAGTGGCCCCCACTTGCCGTAACCAGAGAAAGCCCTCGCACGAACCGAAGACCCAACACAGCCAAAATAAATAAATAAATAAATAAATAAAGTAGCTATAAAATTAAAAAAAAAAAAAAAAAAAAAAAAAAAAAAAAAAAGAATCTCAAATACCTTGTCTTTTGAAATCTGCCTATCCTGCCTCATGAAGTACATTGGGAGAAAAAATTAAAAATCCCAAAAAACAAAACCTGAAGCTATATCAATATGGTCAATTCCTTAAAGCAGCTTTTCCAAAACTGTAGTTAAAGTAACACTACTGCCCTTTAAGACATTACTATAAAATTGGGAAATGCTGTACATTACATCTCCACTTCTAGAGAATCACAATACATATTAGTATCTTTAAAGGCTATTAAAAGTCCTGAATTGTGTTTTAAAGACAACACTTATTTAATGTTGCTCAATCAATTGGTAAACATAGTTTAGGAAATGTTGCCTTAAAGTATAGAGCTATGGAAGCCAAGGTTGTAAATGAAATTCCTGTGTGTTTTCCTTTAATCTTAGTACCATATTATAAAAAATTCTACAGATTGAGCTTGTAATTCTTGTTCAATTTCAAAAATGCCATCTATTGGTCGAGGTAAGAAACCAATAAAAATTAAAACTGAGGCTAACTTACCACAACCTGATACACATGTAATTTCAAACAAATGCTCTGATGACACTGAGTGATGAGCACCTTTTTTCTTGGTGAAGAATAAAACATTTTTTTTTTTAAAAGCATGACACTGTCACTCCTTTCTCCTACACTTAATAAGTGGATTACTATGCCTAAGGATATTACACAAATAAACTAAATTTTAAAAACTTTTAAAACACAGAGGAAAAAAATCACATATTGCCTTAAGTACTTAATCATCGTTTAAAATTACCTGTAGTTTGATTTCAAATACATTTTGAATAAGTTTAGCCAGTACTGTTTCTGGATTACTAAAGATATCTCCAACTTGTTTGTTCACCCGTTGACAGAGTATTGCTGCATCTTCAAATATATCATTTCTCAAGTAAGCACCCTAAACAGCAGAGGAAATTTCATTGAATATATAATTTTAAAATGCTTTTTTAAAACACAAATTAGCATAAAATAAAATAAAATCCAATAAAGTGTACTGTTATGTTACCTCCTGGCACTGCTTTATATAAACATCAACACAATGGGAATAACCCTAGGAAGAAGAAAGAAATACACATCACTGTTGTGGTTCAATTATAACAATAATAACAACAATGTCAATAAAAGAGGTATTATATGTAATAAAGCTATGTCTATGCCTCAATAAATGACCAACGGTAATAGCTACTCTCTGGTTCCTATATTCCAAACTTAAGGTCAAGCTTTCTGGCTTTTGAATTATTTCATCAAATGTCAGACTGGAAAAAAAAAATACATTAAACACCCCGAAGGCAGACAATATGATTTTCTATATCAAACTATGTAAAAATTCAGTGAAAAAATATTAATATTATTGAATATAAGATCCTTATTTAAATAATATTAACTACCTAAAATTTAATATCATTTCCGGAGAAAGATACAAATGTACATTCAAATTATTCCAAATAATGAAAATTATCACTGACTCATACAACCAGGGAAAAACAGAGACTATAATACATAGAATTCATATAATCTCCGCATTCTTTAAGACTAATCTGCATTTTAAATTTTTACTATTTACCTTAAAATGGAGTAAAACAGCTGCTACTTCCCTCATTCTGGTGATTTCACCTCTTCTTTGAGCACCGGTAAACTCCTGAATCAGTTGGCATTCTAAATCATGGTATTTACCTAAAAATAGAATGTCATTCAGCTACAATGAGACAAAGTATCCAAGTTATTTATGAGTATATGGTTTCTTTATAAATATAATGACTACGAATCTAGCTTTCTTTTAAAAGAATTGCAAAAACTATATGAGATTATAGGTAGTGGATCAAAACCTTATAATATACTGTGGTATATAAACCTATATTTTCAAGACCAAAAAATCTTCCCAACTGGTAAAACAGGTGAGCTCCTACAGTGTGACTGCCATTTACCACTGCTATGTAAAAAAGCAGCTGGCTGGCAAAATCGTTCTCAATGGTGAAAAACTGAAACCATTTCCTCTAAGATCAGGAACAAGACAAGGCTGTCCACTCTCACCACTATTATTCAACATAGTTTTGGAAGTTTTAGCCACAGCAATCAGAGAAGAAAAAGAAATAAAAGGAATACAAATCAGAAAAGAAGAAGTAAAGCTGTCACTGTTTGCAGATGACATGATACTATACAGAGAATCCTAAAGATGTTACCAGAAAACTACTAGAGCTAATCAATGAATGTGGTAAAGTAGCAGGATACAAAATTAATGCACAGAAATCTCTGGCATTCCTATCACAAATGATGAAAAATCTGAAAGAGAAATTAAGGAAACATCCCCATTTACCAATGCAACAAAAAGAATAAAATACCTAGGAATAAACCTACCTAGGGAGACAAAAGACCTGTATGCAGAAAACTATAAGACACTGATGAAAGAAATTAAAGCTGATACAAACAGCTGGAGAGGTATACCATGTTCTAGGACTGGAATAATCAACATTGTGAAAATGACTATACTACCCAAAGCAATATACAGATTCAATGCAATCCCTATCAAACTACCACTGGCATTTTTCACAGAACTAGAACAAAAAATTTCATAGTTTGTATGGAAACACAAAAGACCCCGAATAGCAAAAGCAGTCTTGAGAAAGAAAAACGGAGCTGGAGGAATCAGGCTCCCAGGCTTCAGACTATGCTACAAAGCTACAGTAATCAAGGCAGTATGGTACTGGCACAAAAACAGAAATATAGATCAATGGAACAGGATAGAAAGCCCAGAGATAAACCCACACACATATGGTCACCTTATTTTTGATAAAGGAGACAAGAATATACAGTGGAGAAAAGACAGCCTCTTCAATAAGTGGTGATGGGAAAACTGGACAGCTACATGTAAAAGAATGAAATTAGAACACTCCCTAACATCATACACAAAAATAAACTCAAAATGTATTAAAGACCTAAATGTAAGGCCAGACACTATCAAACTCTTAAAGGAAAACACAGGCAGAACACTCTATGACATAACTCACAGTAAGATCCTTTTTGACCCACCTCCTAGAGAAATGGAAATAAAAACACAAATAAAGAAATGGGACCTAATGAAACTTAAAAGCTTTTGCACAGCCAAGGAAACCATAGGCAAGACAAAAAGACAACCCTCAGAATGGGAGAAAATATTTGCAAATGAAGCAACTGACAAAGGATTAATCTCCTAAATTTACAAGCAGCTCATGCAGCTCAATATCAAGAAAACAAACAACCCAATCCAAAAATGGGCAGAAGACCTAAATCGACATTTCTCCAAAGAAGATATACAGATTGCCAACAAACACATGAAAGGATGCTCAACATCACTAATCATTAGAGAAATACAAATCAAAACTACAATGAGATATCACCTCACACCAGTCAGAATGGCCATCATCAAAAAATCTACAAACAATAAATGCTAGAGAGGGTGTGGAGTAAAGGGAACCCTCTTGCACTGTTGGTGGGAATGTAAATTGATACAGCCACTATGGAGAACAGTATGGAGGTTCCTTAAAAAACTACAAATAGAACTACCATACGACCCAGCAATCCCACTACTGGGCATATACCCTGAGAAAACCGTAATTCAAAAAAAGTCATGAACCACAATGTTCACTGCAGCTCTATTTACAATAGCCAGGACATGGAAGCAACCTAAGTGTCCATCGACAGGTGAATGGATAAAGAAGATGTGGCACATATATACAATGGAATATTACTCAGCCATAAAAAGAAAAGAAATTGAGTTATTTGTAGTGAGGTGGATGGACCTAGAGTCGGTCATACAGAGTGAAGTAAGTCTGAAAGAGAAAAACAAATACTGTAAGCTAACACATATCTGTGGAATCTAAAAAAAACAAAATGGTTCTGATGAACCTAGGGGCAGGACAGGAATAAACACACACGCATAGAGAATGGACTTGAGGACATGGGGAGGGGCAAGGGTAAGCTGGGATGAAGTGAGAGAGTAACACTGACATATATACAGTACCAAATGTAAAATAGATAGCTAGTGGGAAGCAGCTGCATAGCACAGGGAGATCAGCTCAGTGCTCTGTTACCACCTAGAGGGGTGGGATAGGGAGGGTGGGAAGGAGATGCAAGAGGGAGGAGATATGGGGATATGTGTATATGTATAGCTGATTCACTTTGTTATAAAGCAGAAACTTAACACACCATTGTAAAGCAATTATACTCCAATAAAGAGGTTAAAAAAAGAAAGCAGCTGCCTGGGAAAAACCTTCTGGATGTCGTTTGTGATAGCAAGAGACAGGAAAAATCTTAAACCTGAATTTATGGAAAGGGTGAGCAGAGTTATAAAACTCTTCACTAGTGTTCAGATGCCTTTACTACAAACAATGGCAGATTCAATACCAAGGTACACCTTAAGACAACATGTGGTATTTGATTCACTACATTCTTGAGCCTATTACGGTACACTTTTGGGAAAACAGGTGGTCTCTGAACTTCAATGACTTCCCAAAACAGTGACTTAGACTACCACGGGAGCCTGCAAATATAGCAGCCTTTCAAGAAATCCAGAATGATCTGCTTAAAATACAATCCAAAGATCAAGAATCAAGCTATCATGTAAGGAGTTAAATAGGTACTGAAATGGTCATTATGAGCTAGCTTTAAAAAAAGAGAACCTACATTAGAACTGTATGTATGAATACAAAAAAACAATCCCCAAGATACACTGTTAAATTAAAAAAACAAGGTATGGAAGCTATTTGTATAGCATGCCACCAATTATTTTAAAATAAATGTGGACAGCAGAACTAAATTCTACACATTATATACACGATTTATGTCTTATGCTTGTATATCCATAGAATATTCTGGAAGAATACCCAAGAAATTGATCACACTTGTTTCAAGGAAGAGGAATCAAACTCAGGGGTGGGGTGGGAGGATGACATTGTTCCCACTCTCTTCTTTTACTATTTTCTTTCTTTTATACAAGTAGTTTGATTACCTATCCAAAACAGTTAAATAAATAGAACCCCACTTACTTGCAATTTTGGATTTAACTTCGGAAAATCTGAAAGATAAAAACCAATGATGAGGTTCATTATTTGTGACAAATGTACCATAGTAATGTAAGATGTTAATACAAGGGGAAACTGGTTTTGGGGGTACATAGGAATCCTCTATACTAAATGTCGTCAGAAAAAAAGGAAGGAGGCGGGGGAGGGAGGGAGGGGAGGGAAAGACAAAGCCAGAGGGGAGAGAGTACTGATAGTAGGAAGCATGCCATGTAACAAAACTGAATTTGGGCAATCCAGATGGGGTATCTGGTTCTCACTGAGGAAATTCACATTGAATAACCAATTCCTCCACCCCTTTTTTTTTGATGTGGACCATTTTTTTTTAGTCTTTATTGAACTTGCTATAATATTGCTTCTGTTTTATGTTTTGGTTTTTTGGCCCAGAGGCATGTGGGATCTTAGCTCCCCGACCAGGGATCAAACCTGCACCCCCCTGCATTAGAAGGCGAAGTCTTAACCACTGGACTACCAGGGAAGTCCCACCAATCCCCTTTTAAAGGGAGGAATTCTGTATGAGGCATTAACAACCCAGAAGGCCCCAACAACTGGGTTATTGTCCCTCTCATATTCACCGGCATTTTAAATTCACTTGATATTTGTCTATTTTCCCCTCAGTTGGGATTTCCTCATATGACGTTCCACTATTGTTACTTAAAGAAAAACAACTATAAAATAAGCATATACAAATGAGTTATTTTAAAACTAGAAAAATAAAATAGAAGCCATAAAAAGGACCCAGTAATGTGCCTAGCATTCAACCTCTGCAAATTCAAAAACTAAAATATCACACACTACCATACACTAGAATTTTTTTCAAATCATAAGTATCAAGGGGGAATGCACAACATGGAAAATTAATGTTGAGAGATCTTATGTAATTAGTTTGAAGAGACAGGAGAGTGGGTGGCAAAAGAATGCCAAAGACAGATGAAGAAGGTAATAATTTAAAGATCTATACAAAATTGATATCAAAGTCACAGTGGATCACAGAGTATGTTAGGCCATATTGATCTTTGTGAAAAAATTAAACTTGATTAGGCTATATATTCAATTCTAAGGCTTGATATGCTAAAACAAAACTGTAAGAGAAGCATGTAATTGAGAAGCAGGAGAAGATGAGTATATGCCTGTGTGTTTGTAGGGGTGGGAGACAGATGAAGCCAACAATTATGATGCACTTATTGTGAGCCATACATTTTACCCATTTAAGTAAATGGTTTAACTCTGAAATGAAGTTAAAGAGAGGTTTTTTGTGGGTGACATTAAAAATCATTGTTCATAATGCTGGACAAGTATGAGATTATTAATAATAGCTAAATGATAGATGCTTATTACTGCTAATCCTTTATGTGATACAAAGTTCAGAGTAAAATAAGATATATTTGGGGGTAGGGAATTCACTTTCACTCTATGTTTGGGACATAATGGACAAGCTTTAAGTATAGCAATACATTTACATTCTACCTGTACCTCAGGATTTTCAAGTATTACCAAAAGAATAAAATGATTCACTTTGTTATAAAGCAGAAACTAACACACCATTGTGAAGCAATTATACTTCAATAAAGATGTTTTAAAAAAAAAAAAAAAGAATAAAATACGTATATTATCTGTTAAAAGGGAAGACATTTTTTCCAGATATTTAAATGGGAGAACCACTGTTAACAAGATTTTATTATAGAGTCTGACATTCCATGAACTAAAGGAAATCATGAAAGAATTTCCTTCTCAGTGAAGTTTCTTTTAGGATGAAACCATTAATACCTAACTTAGCAATGGCCCTAGGGTCTTGCATCTAAAACAGGATTTCTTAACCTGAAGTCCCTAGGAAGGAGCCTACAGATAGGCTAAAGGGTCTAAAACTCCATGAAATTGTATACAACAGTCTGTGTATCTGAATTTTTTAAGGAAATTTCATAGCTTTCACCAGCTTTTCAAAGGTGTTCAAGACCCCTAAAAGCTTAAGAATTCTCATGTAGACAGAAGAAGAAGGAACTCAAGAGCCCCATGTTTAAACTTTCTCTGTCCCCTTCTAGTCTGTTTATCAAAGTCCAGAAAAAAAGAAAATTCAAAATCTTACTCCAATTTCAAAATTCTCCATCAATTTTTTTCAAAAGAAAAACATAAGATTGAAATTATTTCAAGATATATCATTAAATTTAGTTAAGATACCACATTTTTTTCAATCAGCTATTACATACTGTACCTGTACAAAGGCTGTCCTCAATAAGTTTTTGTTGAATTAATGAGCAAAATCATACAGGAAAAAGTACAATTTTATTCTATACACTATACCATATACTCAAATTAGCTCTTGAGAAATAAACTTGCCTATCAAAAGGTAACTCCTGGGCAATTAGGTGCAACTTCTGAATGATGTCTGCTGCCTCCTTTATCTATTAAAAAACAAAAGCAATAATTTAAAAAAACCTTTATACATATCAAAAAATAATTTTATATTTAAAAATAGTAATATTCTTCTATGTATGCCCAAACACTCACCCAAACAATTTTCTTTAAAAAACACAACAAATAAAATCTTATGAGCAACAGGAATACATCTGGGGTATCACCAATAATGAGTCAACAAAACATAAACATTTGTCATTATTGTACTGAAATCTTGTGATTTTATAATGCCACAATCCCTTCCCAATGAAACCTGCAGTTCAAGTTTACTCAGAAAAAATTCAAATCACTGATTGCTGAAAGCAAGTTTAAGTATCTTCTGAGTTTGTGAAACGATAAACAAGATTTATGAAAATAATTCAGATCATACTGCTGTATATATCCCATTTTAAGTGAAGAAAAAAACAACAAAATGCCTGTCATTTAATGAACATATCAAGTTATAAAACTTGTTATAAAAGCAAAGATTAAGTTTAATATGAAGTTTCTAGAATGGAAAATGGTACAGAAATGTTTGTACTTATTCAAGTTGTCGAACTAAAGGATTTAGGCAAGGGGCCCAAAATTCTTAAAATGCAGACATTTGTGCTTATTCACACTAATGTATAGGGGAGTTATATAATGTTTACTTTTTAAAACAAATTTCAAATAAGTATTGAGTTTTATTTTGGCACACCTTTAATTAAATGATTTTATGATCATTCACTTTCTCTTACACGAAAAAAAAAGAGAGAGAGAGACTCATACAAACGTGAAGGAAGAGCTGAGAACATTAACACAGATCTTTCTAACCGAGTACTCATGTGAAGTCTGGCAAGCAACTGTGGAAAACAAAAGCAGGACCAAATGATATTGTTGTTTTGCCCAGCAATAGTGAATATAGATAGCGTTTCTGCTTCAGATATCTCTTCTCTCCTAGTCAGCATGTCACTGTCATTTTCAGTTACCAGATGCTCACTCTATTCTACTGAACATGGGCACAGATACCACTGCATTATCTCTTTTCACCATGCCATTTAGTTGTACTAGCAATGCCCACCCTTTTCTCCTCACCGATACTCCCTTCAGAAAGGACCTACATACATGTTTTATGTTCCTATCAGGAGTTTGTTCTTGTTGTCTTAAGAGATGCAAGTCCCCATTACGTAGTATTTGAAAACTTCACTTAATATAGTAAGAAGTATAGCAGAGTAAACAACACTTGATTTTATGGAATTCCCACAGGTAATTATTTTATAAAAATTGTTTCAAGCACAAGTAGCTCTTAAGGTCATCCATCAGTTGAAATATACTATAAAAGTACAGAAGCTTTCAAAACCACAATCTAATAACTTGCTTACATCTGCTACTGATGTTAGGGTAAGATGAGAGACCACCGCTACTGATGTTAGGGTAAGGTGAGAGACCACCACAGGTTAAAGATAATCAGGGCCATCAGGCATTATCTACATGAAGAACATTAAGTTGTGATGCTAAGAGAAACAACTAACATACTTTGTAATGACAGAGGTAAGAGGGAATATATATACTATGGCCATAAAATGGGTTTTTTTCCCAGAGAAGAAAATTAGAAGATTCTGAGAAGGAAAGATTAAAAAAAAGCAAAAATGACTATGGAGCAACAAGAAAAAGGAAAAAGATGTGTTGTTATCTTTTCGCATTCTAATTCCTTCCACAATCACACACCTCCCTAACTACATGGGTGATTCTCCTTTTCTTTCCATTGGGAAGGTGGCTGGCACACAGTGCAGAAATTGAGATAGTTAGAAGTTTATCTAATAATTAGCAATCTAATACCATATATGATGTTCCTAAGTGTAGTTAACTGTGATAGTACCAGGTCAGAAGTAATGATTCAACAGTAACCCAAAACTTATGGGAGATATGAGAGAAAAACAAGACAATTGGGAAAAGAGGACTAGAGTATAAGAAAAAAGGAACAAGATGAAAGAAAACGGGATATGGTAGGGAGTGAAGCAAAGGAGAGAAAATAAGAGGAAGTAGCATAAGCACTGTTAGCTCTACTTGCTCTTCAAAAATTACAGACAGCTAGTGACCAAGTGAATGAAGTAGCAAGAATATGAAGATTTTTTCTTCTTCTTTCAATCAAAATCTTAAAAATTAAGAGACAATAGTAATACCATGAACTACACAATTACTTGAGGATAATTAAAATGTTTAAAGAAAAGTGTAAAAAACATAATTTCATTATGCAAAACATTACAAGCAATACAAATCAGGGTAAAAATATGTGTAATCAGTCAATTTTAAAATATTTATTTTTCTCTAGATTCTAAATGGCTGCCTTGAGCTGCATCAAATAAACAGACCAACTCACACTGGGTAAAATATCTGCATTTTGTTTATAACAAAACATAAATATACTCTACAATCCAACAGGTATAATCCAAGGTAACCCAAGGTATAAGACTTGAATTATATACAATTTTATATATATACAAAAAAACATTTTTATATGTATAAATATGTACTTTTATAATACATTAGAAATATGTTTATATTTAGGAAACATAAAATAAAACCATTCCATAAACTATCTTGAAAAACAGTTCAGTGTTCAAGCCGTGTGTGTGTGTGTACACTATTATATATAAAAATCACGTGACTATATAAAAACTAGATATTGCCAGTATTTTACAAGTGTTTAAGTATGATAATGTTCTTGATGTTAATCTTATCAGTTCTACTTTATATTACAAATATAATTCCTGAAACTCATTATTTAAAATACTGCCTTTTCTTCAGAGGAGTTATCTCTACATATGTAACCATTCCTTTCAAAGATCTCTAAAAATTATAAATTCTATACCCCTATATAGTTCCTACTCACAAAAAAATGTGTTGCTTAATTCAAAGTGAACTTCAGTACTACTTAGTTTTTAAAATTCCACTATCTGAGATATCCCATGGAGTACACTCAGAAAAATTCTGGAAGACTGTATTCAACATATTAGTGGACAATGTCACTATGTGCATATACGATCCATAAGAATGTCTATTTTTTCATGCATTTGATTTTTTTCCCCCGAGGGGAAGAAAGTGAGCTAAATAACCTCTTCCAAGATTGTACAGCAGCCAACACCATGCAACCTTAGACCAGGATTAAGTGACTAGTGCTATGAAAAAGATTAACATGAACAATTAATTCAGATTTTTCTATTCTCTTTGATCTAAACTATGCTTTCATTCTTTGTAAAAGATCTTTATTCAAGTAACAAAAACTAGAAGCTCTGAATTCCTTGCATAGAAAGATACTTCAGCTTGTCAATGATTTAGGTCAGACCACCCCTCACCCAATGGAATGTGACTATCAAATTCTGTTAATATTAAAAGTCAATTATGAAAAAGAAATATTTATTAAAATAGTTACCTCAGCATTTCTAAACCATACAAATTTCATAAACAAAAATGCCAGGCAACCCAACTAAAAATTTGAATATATATATACTTGATCAGCAATCTGTAGACAAGTGTACATTTCAGAATAAAGACTTTTAATAAGTCAGCTACTCAGTGACTTGAAGTCTGACTCTGGAAAGTAATAACTGTAGTTCATAATTAGGGCATTGTTATTAATGCTATAATTTGCTTTTATCCTTCTGACAGTGCTCACCTTTTCAGAATTTGTAAAAACATCAGATTTCAATTCTCCATCTAGAAACTCATTAAAGTATTTCATCAATTTCTGAGCCTCTACTGCCCGTTGTCTGGGTGTGTTTACCCCCTCCAACTGGTCTCCAAGGTGACAGACCTTGGTTGCTACATAGCTGATGTGCTCATCTAGTTCCTGGAAATGTTGGAAGGCAACCTAGAAAAAATGTGAACAAGCATAAAATACAATCAGAGAACCCAGATTAACTACTAATACTATCATTATTACCAAGGGGAATCTGCATTACAAGTATTTGGAATCTATCACCTCAACTACTTAAAAACACATTCTCTATCTTATGTAAATTACTGACTTTATTATTTTCTAACAGTTATACATGTTTAAGTGAAGGAATCTAAACATATGAAATCTGAGCAGAAATCAGCTTGCTAACCCCTAACACTAAAGAACAAACAGCCCCTGGGAGGCAGCGATGCTAAACATGCTCTTCTAGCTACATTTACAAAGGGCAATCAAGTTCCACATCAGGTCCAGGCTGTGAAAGAGGTTCAGAGGGTCCAGATTAAGTTTAGGGCCTAAGAATGGCTAAGAAGCTTGGCCTACTTACCCCAGAGTCAGTCTAGAGATCTAGTTTTACTCCCAAATGGACTGAGGAAGAGTTCTGCACATGCTTTTCCCAATTACACCAGCATTCTCATTAGGGTATATACCTCATGACTTTTGTGAAACTTCCCAGACCAGGTTTCCTCTAGGAAAAAACTCCATCCAGGCAATAGTTGGTCTGGTATTATTATTTTACTTTATGATTAAATGAGAATGCAAATAAATACCTAAATGTCCAAGCTAATCACGACCCCCTAAAAATACAGGTCTACTGAATTATCATTCTTAAAAGTTTGCACTGTTAAAGAGGAAGCAAGGACCACACTGTAATGGATACCACCCCGTCCTAAGGGAGTACTGTGATCCCAAACCAACACTCAGTAGGCAAGCAAGTGCACCAAGAGTGCCTGATAACAATTCATTAAGATTTTATCCCATGAGATGGGAGCAGTATAAAGAAACCTCAACAATTACTATTGCACTAGATTTTTTAAAAAAACTGAAAACTGAACGGAAATAAAGACATTAAAGCCTGTATAAACTATTCATTATTTAACTAAATGTTTACCTGATTGCTTTTCTGGAGCTCTTGTACCTTCTTGGCAAATTCCTTAGCTTCTTTCTGACACTGTTGCTCTAGTTTCTCTACTTTCCTTTGAATCCTTTCATCCATTATCTGGAGTTCTTGAATATGATTTACAAATTCTTCTAATAATCTAACAAAGGAAAATTAGAATATGTATCAATCCATCTATAACTGATCACTAGGAAGTGACCAGTTCACTTATAATTGTAAATAAAGTATTAGTGAGCATTCCTTGAGGTAAGGATGAACATGTTAATTTTCTCTTCAGCATCCTGTTAGGGATTATCTCCGACATAAATGAAAACCTCATAGGGAATCTCCATTAACCCCCAGAATTGAAACCAATTTTATAGAAATAGTTAAAAAGGTAAATCGTACTATATAAAAATAATACTGTGCATTCCAGGGTATGGTGAATTTTTGTTCCCCCAATTTACACCGATACTTAAAACAACATATTCAACATGTTTTATTTTAGAGGTATAGCCAGCCATTTCTAATTCATTACTAATTGGAGAAAATATTAAATTCTCAAAATGCAATAAAATCCCTTCCTCCATATCACTTAAAGTCCTTCTCTAAAATAAAAGAAACATAAAAGGAAAAAAATAAATCTCAAACTTCTAACGCTTCTTCCTTTTATTGGCCAGTTGTTAACTCCCTTTACATGAATGTTGAAAGGAATTCCAACAGTCACCTCTATTCCAGACACAAATTTGTACTAGATTGGGTCTATGAAAAAGAAATTTTTACTTCACCTTTTAGGATCAAAAGCTTCAGGTCCCCCTCTAGAGCCTCCTCCTGGGGTTCTCCATACAAGACGTTCAATATACTCATCTGCCACAAAAGGCTCCTAGTTTACAAAATAAATGTTCTTTTAAAAAGTTTCACAGGCCATGACTTAATACTACTTACAAAAATGAAACAGTTTATACCATGTGAGAACTTAAAATTAAATTACTAATTAAACACATCTGTATTATTAAAATGTACAGGCTTTTTCAATTTAAAAAAATCTTCAATAAACAAATTACTTAATGAAAATTAGTATATTAAAATATTAAAGAGTATTATGAGCAGGAACATACCAAAGGAAAAATGAGCAAGGGACACAAACAAGTTATAGAAGAAATACAAATGGCCAAGAAACATGAAATATATACAGCTTCACTAGTAATCAAATAAGGTCTAGTTATCACTTTTTTTTTCTTCTTTTTGCCTCACAAACTGACAAAGTTTTTCTTTTTCCTTAATTATAATATGCATACAGGAGAGGATAAGCTGAAATTCACTCTCATTATTGTTAGAAATGTTAAAAGGTACAGTATTTTTGGAGGACAGCAGGTAACATTTTGGTAACATCAAAGTACTACAAATGCTCATACCCTTTAACCCAGTAATTCTACTTACAAAATTCTAAGGGAAAAAGCAGATATGAACACAAAATTTTTGTATTATATATAACACTGAAAAATTATTACACAAATATTCAACAAAATCATTATTGAAAAATTATAGTAAACTTACAGGATAAAACAATTATGTTCCTATTAAAATCATGTTGTAAAACAATTTAATGAAATCAGAAAAAAATGCTCATGTATAATATCTGATATTAAAAAAGCAGGACAGGACTTCCCTGGTGGCACCGTGGTTAAGAATCCGCCTGCCAATGCAGGGGACACAGGTTTGAGCCCTGGTCTGGGAAGATCCCACATGCCGCAGAACAACTAAGCCCGTGCGCCACAACTACTGAGCCTGTGCTCTAGAGCCTGCACGCCTAGAGCCCGTGATCCGCAACAAGAGAAGCCACCACAATGAGAAGCCTGCGCATCACAACGAAGAGTAGTCCCCGCTCGCCACAACTAGAGAAAGCCCACACGCACCAACAAAGACCCAACGCAGCCAAAAATTAAAAATAAATAAATAAATAAATATTTTAAAAATGAAAAAAATGAAAAAGCAGGGTAAAATTTTCTAAACTTTCCCAGAAAAAAAGAATTATAAAAAAAGAATATCAGGGTTTCCCTGGTGGCACAGTGGTTGAGAATCTGCCTGCCAATGCGGGGGACACGGGTTCGAGCCCTGGTCTGGGAAGATCCCACATGCCGCGGAGCGACTAGGCCCGTGAGCCACAACTACTGAGCCTGCGCGTCTGGAGCCTGTGCTCCGCAACAAGAGAGGCCCGCGATACTGAGAGGCCCGCGCACCGCGATGAAGAGTGGCCCCCGCTCGCCGCAACTAGAGAAAGCCCTCGCACAGAAACAAAGACCCAACACAGCCATAAATAAAATAAAATTTAAAAAACAAAAAAACAAAAAAAACAAAAAAACAAAAACTTTAAAAAAAAAAAAGAATATCAGAGTAGAAGGCCCAATCAAGAAAATAAACATTCAAATGTTCACCATCGGCTGAGAATGCATTTTTTAGACTAATACACACTAATTTACATATTTTCCATATTACCCTCTTTCGTACAAATAGATATCATATATTGCCTCCCACTTAGCATGTAACTTAAACTGATAGCATTTACTGGCGATTCCAGTTTGAATTCTTCTTATCCTTACCATCTAAACCTTAGGCACAAGGAGCTATTCGTAGTTTCCCAAAGTTACTATTAAGTTTTATACAGCAGTGAAAACAGAGTGATTTAAATCTCAGCTCTGCTCAACACTGCTAGTCATCAGGGAAATGAAAATCAAAACCACAATGAGCTATCATCTCACACCTGTCAGAATGGCTATCATCAAAAAGAACACAAATAACAAATGTTGGCCAGGATGCGGAGAAAAGGGAACCCTCCTACACTGTTGGTGGGAATGTAAATTGGTGCAGCCACTGTGGAAAACAGTATGGAGGTCTCTCAAAAAACTAAAAATAGAACTACCATATGTGGAGCAATTCCACACCTGGGTATATATCTGAAAAAAAACAAAAACACTAATTTGTAAAGATACATGCACCCCAGACTTCCCTGGTGGCGCAGTGGTTAAGAATCCACCTGCCAATGCAGGGGACACGGGTTCAAGCCCTGGTTCAGGAAGATCCCACATGCTGCGGAGCAACTAAGCCCATGCGCCACAACTACTGAAACCTGCGCACCTAGAGCCTGTACTCTGCAACAAGAGAAGCCACCGCAATGAGACATCCGCACACCGCAACAAACAGTAGCCCCCGCTTGCCACAGCTAGAGAAAACCCGCATATAGCAATGAAGACCCAACGCAGCCATAAATAAATAAATAGATAGATAGACAAACACGTAAATTAAAAAAAAAAAAGATACATGTACCCCAATGTTCACAGCAGCATTATTTATAATTGCCAAGATATGGAAGCAACCTAAGTGTCCATCAACCGATGAATGGATAAAGAAGGTGTAGTATATAAATACAATGGAACACTACTCAGCCATAAAAAAGAATGAAATTTTGCCATTTGCAGCAACATGGATGGACTTGGAGGGCATTATGCTAAGTGAAATAAGTCAGACAGAGAAAGACACATACTGTATGAAATCACTTATATGTGGAATCTAAAAAATACAAGCTAATGACTATTACAAAAAAGAAGCAGACTCAGAGATATAGAGAACAAACTAGTGGTTACCAGTGGGGTGGAAGGGGGGCAATATAAGGGTGGGGGAGTGGGAGGCAGAAACTACTGGGTGTAAGATAGGCTACAAGGATGTATTGTACAATGCAGGAAATATATCCAATATTTTGTAATAACTGTAAAAAAATTAAAAATTCACATTTATCCAGGTGCTGACATGTTCGAAGATTAAATCCTAAGGATGAGTTAGCTATGCTGCAAGGTAAAAATTCTGGCCCTCTAATATACAATTAACTCATTTAGCGAACATATCATTTATATAATCATACCTGTAGTCTACCTCACTTCTCTTGAGACAAAGAGTTGACATGTCTAACAATTCTTAATTTACATATATAAATTGAGAAGCAATGACTCAAAGAAATTTATGTTTAGAGCTACTTAGAACTTTAGAAAGTCTGATAAGCACATGAAATACCCCTAAATTATGATAAGATGGTGATGACAGCTGATTTTTTAAAGTGTCTACTATGTACCAGATATGTGCCTAGCATTTTACAAACTTAATCTCATTTAATATGTACTTAACAAGTCCATGAGGTAGGTTCTATTAATGTTGATTCATTTTATACCTGGGAAATTATGTGATACAAAAAGGCTATTTAATCCAAGATCACATATGCTTATCTGATTTCAAAAGTTCAAGCCTTCACTTCTGGTAAAATAAAGAGTTTTTTTCTTTAAAAGGGGTTAAATTTATTTAGGAAGTAGCAGTTCTTCAAAAGTCCACAGTACTAAGGGTAAACTGGGACAAAGTGAGAGAGTGGCATCGACATATATACACTACCAAATGTAAAATAGATAGCTAGGGGGAAGCAGCCGCATAGCACAGGGAGATTAGCTTGGTGCTTTGTGACCACCTAGAGGGGTGGGATAAGGAGGGTGGGAGGGAGGGAAACGTAAGAGGGAAGAGATATGGGGATATATGTATATGTATAGCTGATTTACTCTGTTATAAAGCAGAAACTAACACACCATTGTAAAGCAATTATACTCCAATAAAGATGTTAAAAAAAAAAGTCCACAGTACTTTCATTAAATTATATAGTAATCGTGCTCCTTTTCCCTGTCATTTTTTACGCATAGATACTTGTGTAAATACAGTACTTAATAATCTTAGTTCTCATGTGTGGTTTTTTGTTGTTGTTGTTTTTTTGGCCACACCATGTGGCACGCGGGATTTTAGTTCCCAACCAGGGATCAAACCCATGTCCCCTGAGGTGAAGCACAGAGTCTTAACCACTGGACCACCAGGGAAGTCCCAGTTCTCATGTGTTATTAATTTCATTTATTAGTTATTGAGAGTAGTTTCAGTTTTCAATTCAACATGTTACACTGTTCATTAATCTCAACAAACCAGTTTTATTAAATTATATGTCAAAAAACTTACAAATCAACAAGTATTATTGACAGTGAAAAAAAAGCAAGCATTTTTTCATATGAAACATTTTCAATTTTCTCAAAATACAGTATTCCCTCATTCAACAAATATTAATTGAGAGCCTACTACATGCTACTCACTATTCTAAATATTCTTAAGGGCAGGAGAAAAATCTCTGCTCCACTGGATTTCAGGGAGGAGAGTAACAGACAAATGAGCAGATACATGAAAACGTAATAAGAACTATGAAGAAAGCTAAACAGGATACAGACGGATGGATAAGAGTGGAATTATTTTTAGTAGAAGTGATCAGGCAATGCCTCTCTAAGAAAGTAAATTTTGGGCTTCCCTGGTGGCACAGTGGTTAAGAATCCGCCTGCCAGTACAAGGGACATGGGTTCGAGCCCTGGTCCGGGAAGACCCCACATGCCGCGGAGCAACTAAGCCCGTGTGCCACAACTACTGAGCCTGTGCTCTAGAGCCCGTGAGCCACAACTACTGAAGCCTGTGTGCCACAACTACTAAAGCGCATGCGCCTAGAGCCCGTGCTCCACAAGAGAAGCCACTGCAATGAGAAGCCCACGCACCATAACAAAGAGTAGCCCCCGCTCGCCGCAACTAGAGAAAGCTCGCATGTAGCACCGAAGACCCAAAGCAGCCACAAATAAATAAATAAATAAATATTTTTTTAAAAAAGTAAATTCTGAACAAAGAACTAAATGCAGCTAAGGAATAAGTCATCTGGGGAAGGAATGCTCCAAGTACAGGGAACAAACTTAGTATGCAAGTAATGACAAGAGGCCAGTGTGACTAGAGCACAGTGAGTGAAGTGGAGAATAGTTGTAGATGAGACCAAGAGAGGTAGTGAGAATTCACAGCTTGTACTAAGGTCTTGAAGGATGTACTATAACATATTCCCCATTATTGACTGAAGAAAAGGCCAGGTTCCCAGGAGGAAGGACTCTGCAATATGCTGGCAAATATATGCAGTAATGAATCTACTATTCCTTCCCCCAAAAGCAGTTACAACAATTTACTTGAGTAACTATATACTAGGGAAAGGGAATATTCAAACTTTTTGAGGTCTGTTGTATACAGGGTCCTAGCTGACATTCTTGATTGACTCAAAGCACCATGGACTCAAGAGACATATGGGAGGAGGACATATGGGAGCCAAGTAATAAACACATTCCTAGCCAAAGTCAAGCTCACCATCGGTCCAATGGGCCATTAGCCCAACTAGTGGCCATTTCCCCAGTTTGCAAACCTTTAATAGGAACAGACACACCTGATGGCCAATGCAACTTCCACACTGAGTCCTTGGTTTATAGAGTAGGAACTATTATGGTGGGGAAGTCCAAGTAAAAGTCTCTGAAATTACCCCTCCCTACTCAATGTAGTAACCAAGTGGAATGGCAAAAATTAGTGCCACTCTTAAAGCTCTAAAGCAAGGATCAGCAAATTTTTTCATAAAGGACTAGACAGTATTTTAGGCTTGAGAGCCAGAGTCTTTGTTAAAACCATTCAACTCTGCCTATGTTATACAAATGTAACCATAGGCAACGCATAAACAAATGGTCTAGCTATGTATCAATAAAACTTTAAAAACAGGCAGGTATCCCATGGGCTGTAAATTTGCCAACCCCCATCTAAAGGATGCAGGGGTAATGTTACGTATCATTTTCTCATTTAATTCATCAGTCTGGGTTTTGCAGAAACCACACAAATCCTGGAGAACGACTACCTCAATAATCAACCAAAAAGTAGCCCCAGTTACATCTGCCGTGCCACATGCGGTGGCAACCTCCGAGCCTCATGCTATATGGTCAATGATTTAGCTGATACATTCTTTTCTATCCCTACTAGCAAAGAGGATCAGACAGTTCATGGTCACATAAAACTGACAACAGTGTACATTTACAGTTTTGCTTCAAGGCTATGTGAACTCTCCTACCCTCTATTATAACATGATCTGTACTGTATGGACATTCTGCAGAACATCTTACTGATTCCTCATATGAACTGACATCATGCTAATTGGGCCAAATGAGCAAGAACTGGCTAGCACACTGGAGAAGCTTGGTAAGACACACGTGCTCCGGAGACTGAGACATATACTCTATAAAGATTCACGGGCACAGTGTATCAATAAAATTTTTAAGGTAGACAGGGGAGGCTGGGACATCGCATCCAAAGTAAAGGACAAACTATGGTACCTTGCACCTCCACCACAAGGAAGGACACATAACACCTGGTAGGCCTTTTCAGCTTCTGGAGCCAACATATTCCACACCCACTCTGGCACATATTTCAGGTAACACAAAAACAGAAAAGGGATCTGTGGAAGAGGGGGCCATACAACCTAGCAGACCCAATAGTATTAAAGAAATCAGCATTTACTAAAGTATTAAAGTAATCAGTGCCAAGAAACAATGTCATGTGAAGTTATAGCAAGCTCCAGTGGGATAATCACAACACAGATCCCTGGATTGTGAAGCAAGATCATGCCATTTGCAGCAGAATTACACATCTTTTGAGGAACAACTCCTAGTACGCTTCTGGACCCTGGCAGAGAAGGTACACCTGACCACAGGACACGAAGTGACCGTGCATCCAGAATTATAACATGAGGTGTGTTCTAACAGACTCCCCAAGTGGACCTAGGAACTATCCATCATAAGACGGAAGAAGTAAATCCAGGATCAAACATGAACAGAACCACAAAGCAAACTGCCTAAGCAGGTAGCCCAAACTCCCATGTCTTCCACTACTATTGCACTAGCATCCTTCCCTCAGTTCACATGTATGGCCTTATGGGAATCTCTTACAACCAGATGACAGAGAAGGAAATAGCATGAGCTTGGTTTATGAAGAGTTGGCTAAGCATGTGGGTGCCAAATGAAAATGGACAGCAGCTGCAATTACAACCTCCCTCAACCGTGGCCTTGAAACTCAGTGGCAAGAAAAAAAAAAATCCTCCCAAAAGGCAAAGCTTTGGGAAATACACCTGGTCATCCTCTTGGATGGACAGAAAACTGACCTGCAGTTAGAATATATATGGACTCACAGACAATGGCAAAGGGCCTGGCTATCAGAGGAAAAAGACTGGAAGAAAGAGAACAGGAAAGTCTGGGGTACAGGCATGTGAATGGATACATGAGACTGGGCATGAAGTATGAAGATCTTAGTACCACGTGTTAATATCCACAAGAAGACATCAACCAAGTAGACAAGATGACTCTGCCAGCTGACACCAACCAGCCTCTGCCCAGCATTAGCATATTGCGCACATGAACAGAGAGAACACAGTACAGAGATATGGCCCCAACAGCACGAGGTCCTACTTAGCAAGGCTGATCCATCTAGTGTCAAAGCCAAAGATCTAGCTTAAGAGTGCCAGAGACCAACTCTGAGCCCCTAAAACAGCCTCATCCTTCAAGTAGGCTAATCAGCCATGTGGTAGCAAGTTGACTACACTGGGCTCTTTCCACGCTGGAAGAGTAATTCATTCTAACAGGAATAGAAACATTCCAAATTGAGTTTGCCTATCCTCAGAGGAAGTGTTTGTTCTCCTGGCACAGGATCTCATATATCAGACCATGGGACCCATTTAACAGCAAAGGGGGTGACCATGGGATCAACTGGTCATATCATAAACCATACCACCCAGAAGCTGCCAGTCTGATAGAGCACTGTAAGAGCCTGTTGAAGGTATAACTGAACTACCAGTTCAGAGACAATACTCTATAAAGATGGAGCACTATCCGCCAAGATGCAGTATACATTCTGAATTTAAAACCTTTACATGATGCTGTGTCCCCAACAGGAAAAACACATGAGCCTGGGAACAAGGAGTAAAATCAGAAGTGGCCCTGCTCATCATGACTCCCAATTTGTTCTTGCTATTCCTGCAATTCTAAGGTCTACAGGGTTAGAGGCCTTAATCTCCAAAGGGGGAATACTTTTGTATGGGAACATAATAAGAGTCCCAATAAACTATAACTGCAAGTGCTGCCTGGGCATCAGGCTGCTTTTATCCAGGGAATAAAAAACAAGAAGAGGAGTGACCATCTTTGGCAGGGCAACTGACATCATCAGAGGGAGGCAGGGTGGCTACTATACAGAGGGGTCAGGGAACAATGTTTGACACACAGATCTCCTTGTAAGGATCTTGTGATACTCCCTTGACCAATTCTGAAAGTACACGGACAAGTGTGCAACCCGGCCTAAGAAGAGTATGGTAACCAGTTAAGCCACCAAAAGCAGCAGACATACTAGCTGAAGGTGAGGGGGAGTTAGAACGGAGAGTAAAAAATGTAAAGTGATATCAGTTGCAACCTGAGACCACATGCAACAGCAGGGGCCATAGTTCATCCCACTAACCACCTTCTAATTTTCCTCCAGGATAAGAACCCCAACTGGAGTCTAGAGGAGCTACCCCCCAAATGTATGTGAAGACACGGAGTCTAGTGGCACAGGGGTGGTCTGCGGTGGACATGTGTCATCCAGATCTCCCTTCAAGAAGGGTCTTGCTCTAGCTGCTAGCAGTGCTGTCAGCACAGAACCTTCACCTGGCAGTATTTTCAGGGATCCTCTCAGCTGCAGAGAGCCACTTCACTCAATGTCATACTTTTCTCAATGTGGTCTATATCCAATGACTAAGTAAGACGGGGATATAAAGGCCTGACCACTTTGGTCAAAAGCAGGACAACTCTGATAGGTAATTTTAGTTCCAGATCTTCCCATAGGGATCATCACCACTGTCACTGGGCCAGCATTGTACTGCTACTTCTCCTAAGGCCCAATCTTGCTTCTTTACCCTGTCCTTTCACATGTATTTATCCCAAGGGTACTTTCTAATAAATATTCTGCACACTAAACTCTGTCTCAAAGTCTGCTTCTCTGAGAAAACCTGCAACCCTGTACTAGTCTAGTCAAGAGATGCTAATGACTCAGATGAAAAGTGGCAGTAGAGGGGGTACTGTGATGTGGCCCGGTTCATGACATTTTTAAAGACTGTACTCATACAAAGTGCTGATGAATTGGATGTGGGGAGAAATTTTAAAAGGCAATCATGATCACTCATAGAGGTCTGCAGCCTGAACAGCTGTATGAACGGTAAGTGGTGCCACTTAGTGAGACTGGGGAAAGAGGTGGAAAAGGGAGAAGGGACGTAAGAGTTCTATTCTGCATATGATATGCTGAAGACGCCAATTAGACACACAAGTGAATATGCAGAGCACAGAGTCAGAAAAATAAGTTTGTATTACAGGGAAGAAACTGGCGCTAGACATAATCTTAGAGTTATTTAAAACCTCAGAACAGGATGAGCTCATCTAGGAAGAAGAAGGGCATGGCAACATGTGGAGATAGAAGGAGGAAAGGGATCCAACAAAAGACAAAGTAAGGGGGACCAGTAAAGGAGGAGGAAAACTTAGGAGACAACAGCATCCTGGAAGCAAAGTTCAGGTTTCATCTTCAGAAGCAATCAAATTATCAACAAGAGTTTAAGATAAATCAGCTACTCATTCCAATGGAATGGAAGTTCCAAAAAAGCAAAAAACAAAACAAAACCTTTGCTGCTTATAAAACCAAATAAATCCCAATAATTTACTTTCTAATACTTAGCATCGCTGCAAAGGCATTTACAATGAGAAAAAGATAGTCAAATTAGCAAATTCTCCAAGACCTCCAAATGACCAAGTCCTCCTAAGAGGATTCTCAAAGATACCTGTAAACAATTACCCCAAAAATCTTTTAGAATTTCGTGAACCTGACAAAGGTATATCTTAATCTCTATTTTTCTGTAGTAGTTAAAAGCAAACGTCCAAAACAAAAACAAAAATCTAAGTATGTACTACAAAGATACTATCATATTAAATTCAACTTTACATAATTGATTACTGTGTTGATCTCTTAAACTGATTTCCTATTCTTTACAAATGCTACCAATTGTAATAAAAACCTGGGGTTTGTGGTCATTTCTATTAAAAATTAAGACCTCAAGCCCTTGGACAGGAACATAAATCCCTAATTTAACATTGTTTCCTTGAGAAAATCCAATCAAATGTTTATATTTTCTTACAGTAGCTTTCCGAAAAATAGATCCAATAAAATATGTTACAGCCACCCACAAACTCAAAGAATCTATAATATTTTCGCTTGCTTGGATTAAAAAATAAGGCTCAGAGGATTTCAGAGAGAAGTATTTGTGTCCTATTAAACCAACTAACAGGTGGGTTCAAGTACTTCCTATATAAGGGGCTTTTCTTAAATTCATTGTGCAGACCACTGCCAAACTAATCTTTAAAACACTATTCCCTTTTAGTCAGAAACTTCCCTATGCAATTCCTAAACTATGAAGTTTACACTCTTAAGTCTGCCCTTGAAGTTCTTATATTGCACTACCTAACCAAATTTCTTTGCACCCCAAAATGAACAGGTACACTACCAGCAGCCTCCTCTAGTCTTATTTTCAAACCCATGCTACTTCTGCTTCCTTACCCGTGACCAGGTAACTCAACCCACAAGGATACTTATGGGGAAAGGGTTCTTTCCCTAGATGATCTCCACTGATTTCTTCACTCTTAACCCCTATGAGGCTTAAAAATTCAAATGCCAACACAAAACAATATATTACTGCCATTTTGTCATTTATTGTTTTATAGTAACATTTGTAAGTTTTTCTCTTCTCCACACTTAAATTGAAAGCAAAGGCAGGATTTGTCATACACTTCTCTAGCTTTCCAGCTGTGGTCAACAGAACAATGTTGAGCACACCATAGATGCACAATAAATCAAACCACTTGTTATCGGGGCCATGGCCAAATCCCCTGCACAGGATCTTGAAAATCAAGACTTGCTTCATAGATCCAAAACCAAAAAGGCAGGACCACCACCTTCCACTCCAGAAATAAAAAATAGGCATTCTATGGTGTTATAAATCCAAGATTCTACCAGAAACCAAATATGAACTTTATGAAATTCTGGCACTGGAACTAAATGAATTTTATCACATTTGGCTCTCCTTTTTAACCACATTTGATTTGATTTTCATGAGACTACGTGTTTCATGGTGGATTTAAATGAATTACATTTACTGAATATTGATTCTTTTGAAAAGCACTACAAACGTTTCGTTTCGTTTCAGACTGGCAAAATGGGATTCATCCTACCCATGGAAAGGTAGAAAGAAAGCACACACAAGACAACTAAGGGACTAAGTGATAAGCGTACTAGGAGCATCTTCTGTTCCAGTGGTCTTCAACCGTGGTTCCTGACAGAGATCTCCTAAAACTCTTGTAATTTCCTGAGTGACAAAGGTGATAGGAGTGGTTTACACACAACTCCTAAATCCCTTGGAATCTCCTGGGTAATAGGAGCATCGTTTGTCCTACTGAAGCAACTCTTGGTGGGCTCCTGTATGGGGACTGGTCACCAGAAAGATAAGCATGATTAGAAGCCTGGAACTTTCAGCCTCACCCCTTATACTCTGGGAAGGGGAGAAGGGCTAGAGATGAGTTAATGATTATCCCTACATGATGAGACCTCCATAAAAATCCCTAAAGTGTGGGGTTCAGAGAGCTTCCAGGTTGCTGAACACATCAAGGTGCTGGAAGGGTGGCAGCACCCAAGAGAATGGAAGTGCTGCACTCCTTCCCCGTATCTTGTTTTATGTACCTCTTCCATCTGGTTGTTCCTGAGTTTTATCTTTTTATAATAAACCAGTAATCTAGTTAGTAAACTGTTTTCCTGAGTTTTGTGAGCCATTCTAGCAAATTACTGAATCTCTAAGACGGGGTCATGAGACCCTCCAATTTATAGCTGTCAGTCAGAAACACAGGTGACAACCTGAACTGCAACTGGTATCTGAAGCGGGGGCATCTTTGTGGGACTGAGCCCTTAACTTGTGGGATCTGATGCTAACTCCAGGTAGACAGTACCAGAATTACAGTGAATTGTAGGACACCCAGTCAGTGTCTATTGGAAAACTGAATTGAATTCTTGTGGAAGAAAATCCCCACACATCTGGTGTCAGAAGTGAAGTAATATTGAGAGTAGTGGTAGAAAGAGTTCTTTTTTTTTTTCTTTGACTCCCCCAACTAGATTTTTAACTCAAACCATCTTTTAACTCCAGTACCTGGAAGGATTTCTGGCCTAGGGTAGGTAAGGTAAGGTAAGCTAATGTTTACTGAATAAATACATTTTCTCATATACATGATACTGTAATTGGTGGCGAGGTTCCAGAAACACTTGTTTAATAGCTAATATGTCTAAAACAAGTAGCATTTCAGCACACTTTAGGTAAAGGAGTGGTCCTTACTTGTACATATCATGTTCATTAAACATATTTAACTAGTTAATTGAACAACAGAATAAGTCTTTTTCAATAAGTCTGTTTAAATAGCTTTTGTTACTTAGTTTGTAAATCTAAGAGACATACATATGTTTTTACACAAACGTGTTCTTAGCTATTCAAATTCTAAGCTGGAAGTCAAACAGCCATTGTCACCACAGTCAAATTACATGACCTCAAACACTACTATCAAGGCATCTACGTTTACAAGAAAGAAAAAAAAAATCAAATTCCTAATCCTGGCATTTAGGACCTCTACAATTAAACCCCAATTACCTTACATGGCACTCCTCTTCTTCATGCATGCTATCTTTCAGCTAAAATGAATTCTTCCCTTGTCTCTGGGGTCTACAGTTACCTCCCTTTATATCTTGACTTTTATCGTCTTGTCTGCTTTATATATATATATATAGTTATATATCTATCTTCTTTCCCCTTATTTAACAGTAAGGGTGAGTTCTATATACAATTCAACATTTTCCAAAGTATGTTCCATAGAATTCACAAAATTAACAGTAGAAAGTAAAACAGTCTCATGGTTAAAAAAGTTTGGGAAATGAACTTCTTAGAATACTTAACATACTAAGGTATACTGTAAATCTCTAATGAAGCAAAGCATGCCCATACCCTTGGGCTCTGAACCATTTGGGTTTTTTGCAGCACATCTCATAGGATTAATATGTATACAGCACACCCTTTGAGACATGCAGCCTCATTAACTTAGTAGGTACTCAACAAATATTTGTTGAATGAATGGGTAACGGACCCTACTTAACAAAGAACTTTCCCATAAAGGTAGCTTGCCCAAGCAGAAGAATAGCCATTGTCTCCAGAAGAATGACAGGAGAGAAAAATAGCAAGTGAGAAGGGAGTACAATGTTCTCAGTAGTGCAGTGAAAAGAGAGGAATACTTATGACAACAAAGAAAAAATCTACTATCCCCGCCACTTTTTATATGCAGAGGACATAATCCAAACCACATAGGAATTCCTGTTTAGAATGTCCAACCTGAGGTGATCATTTAGAAACACTGCAGACAGAACTTTTAAACCATTTCTGTCAACTGAGGAAATATCCTGTAGTTTGATTTTGTTGTATGAAGGTGTTTATGTTAAAAAGGAAGTCTCACAGGACCAATATGAAGATTTTAAAAGAAATAGGATTAACACTTACGAAATTTCATGGATTCAAAACATAATTTTGTATTGAGTTAATAACTTCTCTTTCAATGTGAAAAAATTAAAACACAATTCAGTTTATTGGTGCGTTAAAGCCAGGATGCAAAAACTAAATATCCTTGACTACATCCTGACCTCTGTTTTCCACAGTTCTCCAGCTGTGACTAAGAAAGGGAAGCAAGAGGGCTTCCCTGGTGGCGCAGTGGTTGAGAATCTGCCTGCTAATGCAGGGGACACGGGTTCGAGCCCTGGTCTGGGAAGATCCCACATGCCACGGAGCAGCTGGGCCCGTGAGCCACAATTGCTGAGCCTGCGCGTCTGGAGCCTGTGCCCCGCGACGGGAGGGGCCGCGATAGAGAAAGGCCCGCGCACCGCGATGAAGAGCGGTCCCCGCACCGCGATGAAGAGCGGTCCCCGCACCGCGATGAAGAGTGGCCCCCGCTTGCCGCAACTGGAGAAAGCCCTCGCACGAACTGAAGACCCAACACAGCCAAAAATAAATAAATAAATAAATAAATAAATAAATAAGAAAATCCTTTAAAAAAAAAAAAAAAAAAAAAAAAGAACTACAAGTCCCCCATGGAAGAAATACAAGGGGTATTTGTTAAAAAAAAAAAGAAAGGGAAGCAAGAGAAAAAGCACTCCCTGACTTGTCCTACAACCTAGGTCCTAAGGCAAAAGCAACAGGAAATGGCGGTGACAAACGAAGTTTGGTTTTTGTTTTCTTTTTTCCCTTCTCCCTCTAAAGCAAAGAGACCAACTTTTCACTTAGGGATGAAAACTTATTCAAGAGTAGAATCCACTGTAGGGATGAAAAGATAAATACACTTCTTAATCATGACTACTAACCTTTAATTGTAATTATTAAGGTAATATGCTTTTTAAAAAAATTTATTTATTTATTTATTTATTTTTGGCTGCCTTGGGTCTTCGTTGTTGCGCACGGGCTTTCTCTAGCTGCGGCGAGTGGGGGCTACTCTTTGTTGCAGTGCACGGGCTTCTCACTGCGGTGGCTTCTCTTGTTGCAGAGCACAGGCTCTAGGCACGCAGGCTTCAGTAGTTGCGGCACGCAGGCTCAGTAGTTGTGGCTCGCGGGCTCTAGAGCGCAGGCTCAGTAGTTGTGGTGCATGGGCTTAGTTGCTCCGCTGCATGTGAGATCTTCCCGGACCAGGGCTCGAACCCATGTCTCCTGCATTGGCAGGCAGATTCTCAACCACTGCACTACCAGGGAAGTCCCTAAGGTAATATGCTTTTAATTTTGATGAAACAACAAACTACATATGGTCAGGAAAGAGAAAGTCACATGCGTTAAGATCCATAAGCATGTTCAAGGTCGTTCTACGAACACTGTAGACACAGGACTAGTCTGTCTCTATCATCACTGGTAAGTGAATATTACCTGCTATCATAACTGGAGTCACTGAGTTAACTTAAACCCTAATTTAGTTTAACTACTTTACTAAATGGCAAGACCCTAGAAAGCTAAATATACTACAGATATTTCTCTACCTCCTCTCCTTCCCCCATGGTGGGGGCGGGGGGAAGAAATCAAATATATTTTCAAGGAAGTATACGTGGACTCATGGGATCAAACATTTTAAGAAAAAAAAGACAACTGGGAATGTCAAGCAGGATTCATAAGCCCAAAGGTTAATGCCTTCTGAACTGTATGACAAAATAACAGTTTTCTATTAATAGCTGGCTGGTTCCATATTTCACTATATTACAGACTTCAAGTTCATAAATTGTTTTCTACCTTTATAAAAATGTGAAAATAAAACAAGGAACTACAGAACTATTTAGTATCTTGCTCAGGAACACACAGTAAAAGCTTGTAGCAAAAAGAATGTCTCCCTGCTCCTGTGTCAATCAATAAACAGATGGCACAATTTTGGAGTTAGAGTACTTAATGGAATAATATATCCCTACACTTAAATCTGAGGAAATGTAATTAATATTTCCCAATTCTTTCTTATAATTATATTCCTTCACTCATAAATTACTATTTTATTACAACTTATTATAAAAATGGCATACACTATTCCTCAATAAATGCATTATCTATCCAAAAGCTGACAGAAACCCAAAACATAGTTAGCTAACAAATGAAAAGTTCCCAGTTGTTATAGAAACCGTGGCATTCAAATTTTAAGCCAAAAAAACAAACAAAAAAACCCACAAAACCTGCTGAATCTCACGCAGAAAAAAGGATCCAATTTTCACTTATGGAGAAATTATCTATTGTCAACTGCAGTCTTCTTTCTTAATTATTTCTTACACTTTTTATTATTCAATATGAAACACAAGCACACATCAAAAAGGTTCTTCCTTCCCCTTCCTTCACATCTCAGTTTTCATTTCTGTCACAAAAGAAGATCCCCTACACGTTGTTAGGTGGTCTAATTAGAATTTTCCTATTCTATTATCTCAAGCATCACAGCTTCTCACACTGGATTTCCCTAAACTGAATTTTAAGTTTTAGAGACTGAAAACGGTCCAAGAAACACATTAGAATCTCACTGTCTCACGCGTTAAGGACTCTTTTTTTTTTTTTTTACATCTTTATTGGAGTATAATTGCTTTACAACGGTGTGTTCGTTTCTGCTGTATAACAAAGTGAATCAGCTATATGTATACATATATCCCCATATCCCCTCCCTCTTGCGTCTCCCTCCCACCCTCCCTATCCCACCCCTCTAGGTGGTCACAAAGCACCGAGTTGAGGGGGGGTTATAATACACTTCAATTCCTCAAGACCCGAACACAAATGTTAATTTTCGTTTTGACTTCCTTCAGTCGGAAGGGTTTAGTAGGCCTTTATCGTCGTAAGAAATACTACAGCCTTTTCAAATGGAAGAGTAAATGCTAGGCAAGTGAGCGCCGTTTCTAACACTGGCTAACGGGAGTCATTACTCAACCACGAGAAGCGCCTAGTCGTCCCAATCTCAAGGGGTGGCCCTAGAATATCACGCGGGGTTCCAGGCGACAAGACGGGGCTCGCCAGACCTGGGTCAGGCTCCGCTTTCCGCGCCCCAAGTCAGCCCTTCCCACTCTCATCCCGAGTTCATCTTCCAACGCCCAAACCCCGAGGCTCCCTTCCAGCCGTGCGGACAAAACCAACGCTCCTCCGCTGGGACTCCGGGCTTGCTCCCCTGCCCACCTCCCCACCCCGGTCCCCAAGCCACCCCTCCCCCTTTCACGCTCCGCCCGCGCCGACACGGGAGCCACCACCCCACCCCTTGCCACCTTCCTTCCCCAGGGCTGCTCCCGAAGCCGCGAACGCCCGCTCCTCTGCCCGCCCACCTCGCTGCTTGCACCTCGGGCCTGCCACTCCCTGAAGAGCTGCGGGGACCCACCTCGAAGAGCTCGGCCGTCGTGGCCATCCCGGCCGGCTGAGAGGCTCGCCTCGCACTGGATGCCGTCTCTCCTTCACATGCTGCGCCTCAGCGGCGCCGCGCACAGGTCTCCGCTCGGCTCGCCAACTCCGGCTCCCGGCTGCCGCGGGCCGCCCCGCTGCCCACAGAGCCCAGGCGGGGCGGGAAAGCGGCCATGAAGCAAAGCCGAAGACGCCTGTCAGCTGCCTCCCGGCGCCGCCCGCGCCGCTCCCATTGTCACCGCCTCGTACGCCGGAAGTGGAGCTGCGCCCGCCCGGGTGGCTGTTGGGAGGGGCCGGGGAGGGGGAGAGTAGCAGGCGAACCGCGAAGAGGCTCCCCGCGCGGGCTAGTGAGGAACCGTGATCCTTGCGGGCTACCGTCCCGGAAGTGGACTCGAGAGGAAGAAAGTAGCAGGGTTGGTGGGGATAAATAGATTTCCGGAGGTTTTAAGTGCGGATTAACAGAAGTTTTTGTGGCGTGTGTTGTCCAGCGCGGACTCAGAGGTTTTAGTGACTTCACCTGAAGGAGTTAGCTTCTCTGCTGAGCCCGACCTGTCTGTGGTGGGGCAGAATGTGGCTCTAGATGCGTGAGCCTCGGGGCTTCTGGTAAAAGAAAACGCCTGAGAAAGCCGGTTTGCGCTCTTCTTCGGTGGCCACCTTAGAGAAGAGCTGATGCCTTAGTGGCTTATCATGGCCCAGCGGGCAGTGTGGCTCATAAGCCACGAACCGGGAACTCCACTTTGTGGCACCGTCAGATTCTCCAGGTAAACGCAAATCTAAATCCTCAGGCGTGATGGATCGGACAGATGGATGGTGTTGCGTAGTTTTGTGATGCTGTGTATCCCTGGTCCGACACCTGGGCAAGTTACTTAACATTTGTTTCACCTGTTATGTGGAGATTGTAATAATACTACCTCATAGTGTTGTGAGAATTAAATGAGTTGACGCCTGGCACATTTTAAGTATTATTTTCTCATATTAATGTTACTGTATCGTAACTCCACCTACGTAAGATGTGGAGATGACGAAAGGAAAGGAAACTTCCTGAGCAGTAAACATGTTTCACATTTTTCTACTTTAATAAAAATCATTCAAGGACATTTTAACTCATTTTTATGTAAAGTCTTTGCTGAGCAGTATCAGGCTGTTACTTTCATCTTGTAATTATTTTTCATTCCCAGAAATTCTCAGATACTTTACTTTAAAGTTCCTAATTGTTGAAGAAAATTGAAAAAGTACAAACAATTAAATTGAATACACTTTTTAAAAATTGTGTGAGCTGATCTGTTTCCACTTTTAGAATTTGCCACGTTTTATCAAACTAGCTCTGTGAAGAGAATATACAGTAACTCACTGTAAAATATGGGTGGCAATTGAGTAATCTGTTTCACCTTTTGTTCTCAGTGGTGGACAGTTCTTTCTTGCAAACATTCATTCTTCCCTGAGAAAAGCTCTATAGTGAAGTAGCTAGCTCTGAATCCAGATTGAGGCTGACAAAGATGAGTGTAATTTTAAGTGAAAAGTGGTAGGCAACGTGGATATGAAAAATTCCCTCTTCCCTACCTTAACAATTTTTGTTACTGAAGGCATCGAGCCTTGGAGTTTACCATTTTCTCTGGGATACGTGGCTTACATTTGTTGTTCTTGTTGTTGTACGTCAGTAGGTTAATAATAATCTTCAATATGGTTCATCAGCCTTATTGGTCCATCCATCCTAGGTACTCCTGCTTTACTTATATATTCCCTTTGGTATCTTTATCCTTTTGTTTGTGTGTTTGTGTATGTATTTTTCAAATTATACGATTAAGTGTGCTGTAGATGTCATTCCCTTTTCTTACGTTTGTCAGATTTCTCAGCACTATTTTTCAGAAACATCCAGGTTACTTTGTGTTCATCTAGGGCAGCACTGTCCAATAGAATTTTCTTCAGTGATGGAAATGGGAGATGTTCTAAATCTATGCTGTCTAATATTGCAGCTACTGGCCACATGTAGTTGTTGAGTTTTTGAAATGTGGTTATTGTAACTGAGGAACTCAGTTTTTAATTTTGTTTCATTTTAAGTTTAAATAGCCATGTATGGCTAGCAGCTACTGTACTGGATAGTGCAGATCTAGGCCATTGCACCTACTTGCTCTGTAGTACTCCATGGTTTACATCCGCCACATTTTACATCTCCCCTTCCCCTGGTGATGATCTCCCAGATTGCCCCCAACTCAGCTATCAAAACGGTGCTGCAGTAGATAACCTCAGACAGTTACATGGGGGCATATCTATACTGATTTTGGCTAAATATTACCAAGTAATTAGCTCCTCAGAATACTTTGACCAGTCTACACTCTCAGCAATATCTCTATTCTTTCCTAACACTTACTCCACTTTTTGCCAGTATTGGTGTAAAGAATATCTTACTTTCGTTTGCATTTCTCTGTGTAGCCAAGGGCCTTTAGGTTTCCTCTTCTGTTAATTGCCTGTATATATCCTTTGTCTGTTTTTTTCTTCAAGAGTTGCTGGTTTTTTCCTGTTAACTTGCAAGAGTTCATTGCGTAATCTTGATATTAGTCTTATGTCATTTTTAGGTATTATAGATATTTTATCTTAACTTATTGTCATTGTCAATTTCATTGACAATTGGTAATTTCATTACCCTTGGTTAAACAGAAATCCCTAGTTTTGTTGCAGTCAAAGTAGTTAGCCCTTTGAGGGAACTTGTTGAAGTCTTTCCCTACCCTTATTTCCCAAAGATATCTTCCTACATTATTTCCTCTTGACTTTATCATTTTCTCTATTATATTTAGGCCTTTAATCCATCTGTAGTCCATCTTTGGATGTGGCGTTAAGTAGGAATCTCATTTTGTTTTTCTCTATGCTGTGGCCCAGTTTTCCTAACATCATCTTCCAAACAGTGTGTATTTTCTTCACTGATTTCTGGGGCTGTTGATAGTAGTTTATTATGTCTCCCATATAAACATTGGTCTGTCTCAGTTCTATAACTTTGTTCTTTGCCAATACCATAGTGTATTTATATCTGTGGCTTTGTAGCTTATTTTAATATCTCATAGAGGTAAAATTTTTGTACTGTGTACAGTAATAAGTTTCTTGAAGAAGTTGTGCTTGTTTTCAGAGTTCTTTCCCACTGTGCTTAGAATATTTCAAAAGAAAAATTCTTTTTGCTTGGGTGGACTTTTCAACATCTCTATGAAGGCAGCAAGTTGGGTTCAGATAATTCATCTGTCACTTATTTATCCTATATCATTGAATGAATTAGTTAGGTTTTATTTTTTTTTCTGTTTTCTGACCTCCTGGGGCCAGAGTTAGAGCTAAACAGATATGCACTGGCCTGTTATCCACATATTTGCCAAAGGATAATGGCCATCACTTAAGATTTAAGAATGCAGATGATCTTTCCTCTATCTAGCTACTTTTTCCCCCACAACAGAACTTGATTTAGATTCTGGTTTAGAGATTTGCTGTCTGGATAGATAGTAACAGTACCAGCTTAAGTCTAGCTTAGGTTGGTATTGTTCCCTATAGTTGCAGAGCCATTTAAAGTTCAAGTCCTGTTTTAGAAAAGGCCTAGAATAACTCTGAAATGACAGGTTGAGTCATCTGACAAGGTATTTATTGAACATATATTGAGACATTCTATAAGGTCCCAGACAAACTTATTTTTACAATTTCAATCATGAAATTCTTACACTTAAGCGAACTTTAATTATCCTCTAGAGGATAATAGTCTGGACTAGAGTTCAGTCCAGAGTTTTTAACTATCCTTATCCAAAGACTAAGAGAAAGAAGTGGCATTCACCTGCTAGGCCATTACTGGAGGGCTAGCTAATTCTTCCCTTTCCTCAATCAAGAAAATGCATCAGAATGTAAATGAGTGAGGTTCACTAATACATGGATAACTTTGAATACATTCTTATTTTTCTTTTTTAAAATTATTAATAAACACCAATATTTTTTTTTAATTTTTATTTATTTATGGCTGTGTTGGGTCTTCGCTTCTGTGCAAGGGCTTTCTCCAGCTGTGGCAAGCGGGGGCCACTCTTCATCGCGGTGCGCAGGCCTCTCACTATCGCGGCCTCTCCTGCTGCGGAGCACAGGCTCCAGACGCGCAGGCTCAGTAGTTGTGGCTCACGGGCCCAGTTGCGCCACGGCATGTGGGATCCTCCCAGACCAGGGCTCGAACCCGTGTTCCCTGCACTGGCAGGCAGACTCTCAACCACTGCGCCACCAGGGAAGCCCCAACACCAATATTTTATTAGTAGTATTAGTGAATTAGTAGAAAAACATTATTTGGCTAGGTCTGTTCTTGATTCTTGATGAGAATTGCTTATATGTTCTTTAACCACTCCTTTATTTTACAAATAAGAAAACAGACTTAGAGAAGTTAGGCAATTTACACAGAAGTTAATAGCAAATAAATGACTTTGTTGTGGACTTTGGAGTGTTGAGATAAGGAATCAGGAAAGTACTTTTTTTTTTTTTTTTAATTAAGAAGATGTGATTTAACATTTTTGTAAATTTCTGTTTCCCCCCAAAAAAGAATGAATTAGTAACTTACTGTTCAGGATAGAGCATGCAAACCATGAAAGATTATTCATTTCATTCTTTTTGTTATCTCATAGTATCTTCCAGGGCCATAGAGATAAACCACTATTACTAAAATGCTCTTACATGTTTTTGTAGGGGTTGGCAAGAAGACTCAGGGTACCAAGTGTACTCAGGGTACTAGTGAATCCACAATGTGGAGGATTAAATTGAACCACTTTTTTCCATCCTACTCTACTAAGATGGAATCAGAAAAAAAGTCCTGTGGTGGGGTGGGAGAAATTTATGAAGAGGGTCAAAAGATACACTCTTTCAGTTATAAAATAAATAAGTCATAGGGATGTAATGTACAGCATGGTGACTATAGTTGAATTATACTGTATTGCATATTTGGAAGTTGCTAAGACCGGAAGTCTTTTTTTAAATTTATTTAATTTATTTATTTTTGGCTGTGTTGGGTCTTCGTTGCCGCGCGCACTTCATTGCGGCTACTCTTCATTGCAGTGTGCGGGCTTCTTGTTGTGGTGGCTTCTCTTGTTGTGGAGCACGGGCTCTAGGAGCGCGGGCTTCAGTAGTTGTGGCGTGTGGGCTCAGTAGTTCTGGCTCACGGGCTCTAGAGCGCAGGCTCAGTAGTTGTGGCGCATGGGCTTAGTTGCTCCGCGGCATGTGAGATCTTCCCAGACCGGGGCTCAAATCTGTGTCCGCTGTATTGGCAGGCAGGTTCTTAACCACTGTGCCACCAAGGAAGCCCCAACAGGAAGTCTTAAAAGTTTTCATCACAAAAAAAAAAAAATTTTGTAACTATGTAAGGTGACAGATGTTAACTAGACTTACTGTGGTGATTATTTTGCAATGTATACAAATATCAAATCATTATGTTACATACCTGAAACTATGGGTTGGCCAAAAAGTTCCTTCGGTTTTTAAGTAAAAATAAAAGACACATTTTTCATTTTCACCAAGGACTTTATTGAACAAGGTATTCACTGTTTTGTTCCACTACCTTCTGCCATTTTTCAGGCAGCTTCATAATTCCATCTTCCCAAAACTTTTTATCTTTTTGAGCAAAGAACTGTTCCAGGTGCCTTTTACAGTCTTCCAGGGAATTTAAATTTTTTCCATTAAGAGAATTTTGTAAAGACCAAAATAAATGGAAATCCTGGAAATGTCTGGTGAATACGGCGGATGAATCGGAACTTCCCAGCCAAGCTGTATCAGTTTTTGCCTAGTCATCAAAGAAACACGCGGTCTTGCGTTATCCTGATGGAAGATTATGCGTTTTCTGTTGGCTAATTCTGGACGCTTGTTGTCGAGTGCTGCTTTCAGTTGTCCTAATTGGGAGCAGTACTTGTTGGAATTAATTGTTTGGTTTTCCAGAAGGAGCTCATAATAGAGGACTCCCTTCCAATCCCACTATACGCAACATCACCTTCTTTGCATGAAGACCGGCCTTTGGTGTGGTTGGTGGTGGTTCATTTCACTTGCCCCACGATCTCTTCCGTTCCACATTATTGTACAGTATCCACTTTTCATCACCCATCACAATTTGTTTTAAATACAGAACGTTTTCGATATGTTTCAGTAGAGAATCGCACGCGGAAATACGGTCAAGAAGATTTTTTTTGCTTAACTTACGTGGAACCCAAACACCAAAGCGATTAACATTATCAAGCTGGTACAAATGATTTTCAACACTTGATTTGGATATTTTGAGTATGTCTGCTGTCTCCAGTGTGCTATAACGTTGATTGTTCTCAGTTAATGTCTCGATTTGATTGCTATCCACTTCAACTGGTCTGCCCAATGGTGGAGCATCGTCCAGCAGGAAATCTCTAGCATGAAACTTCGCAAACCACTTTTGACACGTTCTGTCAGTCACAGCACCTTCTCCATACACTGCACAAATCTTTTTTTTTGCGTTTTAATTGTGTTTTTACCTTTCTTGAAATAATAAAGCATAGTATGCTGAAAATGTTGCTTTTTCTTTCTTTTTCAATATTAAAATGGCAACACAGAAATTCACCAATTTTGATTTTTTTTTAAATGAACACTGATATGACAGCTGTCACAATACAGTCTAACAAAATTGTTTCCAATGAAGTTAAAGACAACTAAGCACTACTAGAGCCACCTTATGGAAAAAAAAGAATGAACTTTTTGACCAACCTAATGATATAATGTTATGTCTAAATTATACCTCAATTAGAAAGTGGGGAGGGAGGGAGAGGGAGGAAGGGGAAAGGAAAGACAAGACAAGAAAATCTTTGCAGCCTTACCTGTAACAACAAAAGAAGTGATGTTTCTACCAATGGGGGTCCAGATAGATTGCAGGTCCTTAACCCAATGGAATACTGTGCAGCTGTAGCTTTATGTGACCTAACTTGGAAAGTGAAAAAAGTAAGTTTCACTGCAAAATGTATCATTCTGTTTTTTTAAAAATGACAGTGTGTTTATGTTTATGCTTTAAAAGCGTTGAAAACCCTCTAGAAGGATGAAACACTAAACCCTTGGCAGGGGTTACTCCTGGAGGTAGGATTGAGTGGGGAGAAAGATGTTCCCTGTGATTAAAAAACAAAGGAAAGGAGGAAATAAAAAGTAAAATTTTTTTAAAAAGATAAGAAAGAAAAATAAGTCCTTATAGATGCCTAAAATGTATACAGGTATACACGCCTTGCTTAAGTGCGAATCTGAGCAGCCAAAGACTAGGATTTTGAATTAGAACCAGGTACTCTACCCATTTAAAAAATTAACTAAATTGAATTTTTTAAAATAATAGATAATGATACTTTATCATTTGAGATATATCAAGTACACAACAGGTAGTTGTTTTAGTAAGAATTTAACATGTAATATAATATTTTTTTGGTTGTGGTTTTTGTGTGTTGGTGTATGTATTTGTTATTGTGTGTTTTGTTGTTATTAGTGTTTGCCTTATGTTTTGTGTTTGTTTTTAGGTTTTGAACTTCAGTTTTATTTTACTTGCAGGAATTAATTATGTTTTTGTTTCCATTAATACAGACGGTATCCAACTGTTGAAAAAAGAGCCAAAGTCTTCAATGGAGCAAGTTATGTGCCTGTTCCTGAAGATGGTCCCTTCCTTAAAGCACTGCTTTTCGAACTGAGATTATTGGATGATGATAAGGACTTTTCGGAGAGTCGTGATAGCTGTTCACACATCAATAAAACATCCATTTATGCACTCCCAGTAGGAGGTGAAGAACTCTGGCCAGTTGTTGCTTTCTTGAAGAATGGCATGATATACGCTTGTGTTCCACTGGTTGAACAAACTTTATCCCCTCGTCCACCATTAATTAGCATTAGTGGAATTTCACAAGGCTTTGAACTTCTTTTTGGGGTACAGGGTTTTCTTTACTCAGGTCAAAAAAATGACAGTGAGCTAAATACAAAATTGATCCAGTTGCCCGACTTGCTTCTACAGGCTTGTCCCTTTGGCACTTTGTTAGATGCCAACTTACAAAATTCATTGGATAGTATTAATTTTGCTTCTGTTACTCATCCACAAAAACAGCCAACCTGGAAAGCTGGAACATACAAAGGAAAACCACAGGTTTCTATTTCTATCACTGAAAAGGTAAAATCCATGCAATACGATAAACAGGATATAGCAGATACATGGCAAGTCATTGGAGTTGTCACTTGCAAGGTGAGATTTTCCCTGGTACTTGTTTTATCATACCACTTAACATTTATGGAGAAAAGTAAAATTTGCCGACTTTATTTTACATCATAATGTGACATTCTTGATTCTTATAAACAGCAGTCATTAAATGTTATGTTCACGTGAAATTTTATAATGTTATCTTTTTGCATTTCTTACTAATTATACTGGCTATATGCATTTGACCCTTGAACAATACGGATTTGAACTGCGTGGGTCTACTTATACATGGCTTTTTTTCACTAAATACGTACTGCATTCAGTACTATAGTATCTGCAGTTGGCTGAATCTACAGTTGGTTAAATCCACAGATGCAGAACCTTGGACACAGAGTGCTGACTGTAAAGTTATACATGGATTTTGACTGAACAGAGGGTCAGTGCCCCTAACCCTCGCATTGTTCCAGGGTCAACTGCATTGCTGTGTAATGAATTGACCTGCTACCACAACCAATAAACATTTATTATACTCGTAGTTTCTGTAGGTCAGGACTTCAAGAGCAACTTAGCTGGGAACTTCTAGTGTGGAAGTCTGTCACAGTCAAGATTTCAGCTGGGGCTATAGTCACCTGAAGGTATGACTGGAGCTGGAAGTTCTGCTTGCAAGGTGACTCAGTCACATGGCTGGCAAGTTGGTGCTGATTATTGGTAGGAGACCTCAGTTCCTTTCCATGTGGACTTCTCAACAGGCTGCTTAAGAATGTTCTCACAACTTGGTGACTGCCTTCCCTTTGATCAAATGATCATACAGACAGACAGCCACATGAGGCACAAGTGAAAGCTATTCTTTTTATTACCTAGGCTGAAAGGTCACATAGTATCACTTCTACCACTTTCTGTTCATCAGAAGCAGGTCAGTTTGTCTGGTCCACGTTCAAGGGGAGTGGGATTAGGCTCCATCTTTTGAAAAGAGTAGTGTCAAAGAATTTGTGAAAATATTTTAAAGTCACCATAGCTATTTTCCATTTTTCCTAGAGGGGGTGAAATTGACAAATCTCTGACTTAATATCTGAAGCCATTTTCAAGGGCTCATGTTTTATTTAAGCAAGTCACTAGGTTAATATAGGGTTCTGTGGTTTAAGGTTAGGTAATAGGAAAAGGCAATGAAAATAACAATACAGTTAGCAGTGATCAGTGCCACATTCAATAATGATCAAAAATAGAGCCCCTCCAAGAGAATGTCTACAAGTGCATATTAATATTCTCAGGTGTCTTTGTTTTTCTGTTATCTTCCTTTATTCTCTGCACTTATTGATATAAACTTTTTATATATCATATTAAAGTTGAGTAGTTAAGTGCAAATCCAATATATAAAAGTAGATTTCAAGAACAGAGAATTAGAAGAGTCCTGGCAGACAAATTGGGTCTTTTTTTTCCTTTTTAACCTTAACGTGACCTAAAAATTTATGTGCCTGTTTTAAACTCACTTCTATTTTGATCAAAAATACATTCCAGTTATTAATTTTAATAGAAATAATTATCATAAATGTTTCCAAAATTAAGGTGTTCACGGATTATGTCATTCATACCTCTTAAAGCTGTTGAATCTACGTTTCTTGTAAGTTCTGTAAAATGTAAGTAGGAAAATTCACCGTCTCTGTTTTTCATTCTGTAGTAATGAACAGGGAATATGTTATATATAATTTAATACTAATTAATATTATGCTATTTAAATAGCTCATTGATAGGCTGACCCTAGTTTATTGCTTCTGGGAATTTTAGATTGGCTCCTATTCTTGATCTAATACAAATGATCATGATGGGAAACTTTCATCTTTAAAAAACTTTTTTCTAAAAATAAAAATAGTGAGGGTGTACTGAAACTCATGAACTAAATGTTTCTTTAGGGTTGTATGTAAATAGTATAACTGTTAGCCAAACCATTTTTTAAGTATTTAAAGGAGTTTTATTGTGAAGCCTATTGTAAATGGAAATACTTATCTTCATTTTATCTCAATCCTAGTAGGAAACCTGGTGAACCAAAAGCCAGTGGACTGAAGTTCTAGTCCTCATCCCACCACTAATTTCTGTCTCTTTGGAAGAGTTACACAATTTTTTCAATCTTTTCTCATTTTAAAAATTAGATAAGTACCTAGGTCCCTTCTGTTTTTATAATTCCTAATTAAAAGTCCAGATATATATATGCCAGATTGGTTTAAAGGGTAGTATACAGAGTTCTTCTAGAATGGATGTCCTCATCCCGTAGTGAATGGCTAGTGCTCTGGTATTTCAGCTGCCTAGATAGCAGATAATTTGTTGGTTATTTCCATAATGGTTGCTGTTTCCCTGATTCCTTTAATTATGTTAGAGTGTTAGAGAATAATTTAATAAGTATAAACAGAATATTTAAAAATTTTGATACTATTTGCTACTAATATTTGTTCATATATTATCTCTATAAATATCTGCCAAAAAATAAAACTTTTTTCTTTAATTCTTGCTATCCACATATAGAGAGTGAAGTAGCAGATGATTTAAAGTTGAAAATACTAAAATGTTCTTAAGTTTCATAGTAGTTATTTGGCATTTTTATTATCAAATGGGATTGATGTTATTCTAACTATCACTGAAAGACTTTTATAAGTCACTAATTATACATGGTACTGTTCATAATGCCTGCCTGCTCTCTAAATGCTTGCATTATACAGCAGATATATTCATGAATTCACACATATGTCAAGTGGTAGATAAAAAAATGAAACATTTCCTATTAAAATTGCGAACCAAAGGTACGGTTCGTAATTATAAAAAGATATCCATTCAGCAAACATTATTGGAGTATCTCTGGCTGCGTTGGGTCTTTGTTGCTGCACATGGGCTTTCTCTTGTTGCAGAGGGCGGGGCCTACTCTTCGTTGCGGTGCGCGGGCTTCTTGTTGCGGTGCGCGGGCTTCTCATCGCAGTGGCTTCTCTTGCTGTGGAGCACGGGCCCTAGGCGTGCGGGCTTCAGTAGTTGTGGCATGTGGGCTTCAGTAGTTGTGTCTCACGAGCTCTAGAGCGCAGGCTCAGTAGTTGTGGCGCATGGGCTTAGTTGCTCCGCGGCATGTGGGTCCTTCCCGGACCAGGGCTCGAACTCGTGTCCCCTGCATTGGCAGGCGGATTCTTAACCACTGCGCCACCAGGGAAGTCCTTGGAGTATCTCTTATACTTAGCAATGTACTGGGCACTAGAGATACAAAGAAAAATATAATAATTCTTGCTTTCAAAAACTTAAAGCTTAAAGAAGGAAACAAACAGGGGCACAGACGTTTGCTCTCACCTCTAGAGAGTGGGCAGTTAATGCATAATGCAGACTATGTATATGATAGTGGAACTAGCTGCTTGCATCTGGAGCTAAGCATTATACCTACTGAATTCCACCAACTCTTAAAATATTGTACAAGTCTAGCCAAACAAAACTTGTCAGTAAGCCTTATATGCCTCAATTGGACAGTTGTAATTGGGTGCTTTAATAGAGGTAAATGTCAAGTTTGAGTTATAAAGGAAGAGCCTGACTGCCCACCGCCCCCCCAGCACACACACAAGTAAGGTGTATCAGTCTGGCTGGGTCAGAAAAAGAGCCACTACAGATTTATGGGAGTAAAGGTGTTTAGTATAGGCATGAGGGCTTACTCACGTATAGGAGGAGCTGGGAGAATAAGTCTCTGATCCTCTGACAGTCCCCAATGTGTCTCCAGCATTACTTGCAGGGTAGAAAACGATTAAAGAGGTAGATGGGAACCAAACAGCAAAAGGCTTTAAAAGTAATACAAAACTGAGGGGGAACTATTGAGAGGTTTTGACATGGATACGATATAATTAGAATTATGTTTTATTAAGATAGCTCTGGCATTGATGAAGGATGGATTGATTAGAGGAAAGCGAGTCTAGATACACTTAGAGGGCTATGACAGAAATTGTAAGGGCCTGTACCAGTGTAACAGGAATGAAGAAAAGTAGCTTTTTAAGGGTTTTAAATGTAAGCAGAGGGCTCTAGGAAGGCTCTCCTGGTCTCTGGCTTGGGTGTCTGAGAGCATGATAGAATCATTAACCAGAACACAGAAAGCAATGAGAATAATACCTTGAGAGAAAAGTGAATTAAGTTGTGGAAAGTGACTCAGATAAATTAAGAAAGGCCTCATTCAGAAGATGTATGCTTCAAGGATCTTGGTAATATCTGTTTGTTTGTGTTGCAGTGTGATTTAGAAGGAAGTATGCCAAATGTTACCATCAGCTTGAGTCTCCCCACCAATGGATCTCCACTTCAGGATATTCTGGTTCATCCTTGTGTGACATCTCTCGACTCTGCCGTTCTGACTTCTAGTAGCATTGATGCAGCGGATGATTCTGCATTTAGTGGGCCTTACAAATTTCCACTCACTCCACCTTTAGAGTCATTTAACTTATGCTACTACACTTCTCAGGTAAACAACCTTGGAGAAGTCGGGACTTTGCTAATCTTATATTTATGAATTCTGTTGTAAGCAAATCATCCATACTTTTGGTCCAAACAAGAACTTTTCATGAGTTATTTACCAGAAGATTCAGATTGTTTCCCTTCAATCAGTTATTGATGACCCATTAAGCTACTGCTGATCTGGGAGGGTTGGGGAGTCAAGATACAAGCAGGGCAACAGAAACGGTGGGCGGGTGTCAGTGATCAGTATGCCTAGTGCATGTTCTATGTTGCAGGTCATAGAGAACCTGGAGGAAGGGAATCTGAACAAGCAGGAGTAGGAAAAAGAATGTATCACACACCTCTGTAAGGCACCTTTCTCATCTCTGGAAATAGAAAGAGATGCAAGAATCCCTGACCTTAGAAGGAATGTAGCTTCATCATCTATTATCAAAATAACTTGGAGTAACCCATTAGTCATTTAAGTCATATCTGTATGTAATGACTATATTACTGCAAGGCTTTTTTCTCCATCACCACTGATATTTTAGACCCATTAACCTGAGAATTATATAAAAATGTGTTTATGTTTGTTTCCAGGTCCCTGTGCCACCAATTTTGGGTTTTTATCAGGTAAAAGAGGAAGAAGTACAACTAAAAATAACAGTTAATTTAAAACTTCATGAAAGTGTGAAAAATAGTTTTGAATTCTGTGAAGCTCATATACCTTTTTACAACAGGTAGGAATAAAATAACATAATGCCATGATATCTGCCTTCTTTAGTACATTCCCACTGCCCTATAATAAATTGTCTTGGTTTTTACCTTATTTTTTTTTTTTTTTTAAGGATTTTCTTTTTAATTAATTAATTTATTTATTTTTGTCTGTATTGGGTCTTCGGTTCGTGCGAGGGCTTTCTCCAGTTGCGGCAAGCGGGGGCCACTCTTCATCGCGGTGCGGGGACCGCTCTTCATCGCGGTGCGCGGGCCTTTCTCCATCGCGGCCCCTCCCGTTGCGGGGCACAGGCTCCAGACGCGCAGGCTCAGCAATTGTGGCTCACGGGCCCAGCCGCTCCGCGGCATGTGGGATCTTCCCAGACCAGGGCTCGAACCCGTGTCCCCTGCATTAGCAGGCAGATTCTCAACCACTGCGCCACCAGGGAAGCCCTACCTTATTTTTAAGATCTAAAAATTTTATGTTATTCAAACGTATGCTGATTCTGAACCAAAACATTGTCATAAAAATAATCTCTTTATTTTTAAATATCATCATTTTTCTGGTTAAACTACTTGCTAGTAAATTATAAACTTCAGCCAGTGTAGCTTCTTCAGGGTTTATTTTACTACTGGCTTTATTTCTAGCAATTTCTCTGTACTCAATGTACAGATCAAGCCCAACTAGAAAACCTGGTGAATTAATATCATAAGATTACTTCCTTATCAGTTCTACTTTTAAGTTTGTCCTACAGAATAGTTCTTTTCAAAGGATACATAAATATATAGTAAAATCACAGTTTTAATGTTACGTCAATCTATGTGCCTGTATTAATACATTCTGCATGACTTTGTAGTTATCTTTAGAATTAATAATGAAATGTATAGCATCACCAAAAAAATGTTTATTGTGTTTCTGTGTTTTCTGAGATATAATATTCATTATTTATTCTACTGTATTCTGCAAACTTGAATACAGATCTGCTTTTATGTTGTCCTTGTATTAAGTAACAGTAGCAAGATTTGACTTACATCTCTTAAAACTGTTATATCTATGATTATTTTTTTCTTTCCATTTTGTCCATTTCTTTTTTAAAGAGGTCCAGTCACACATGTGGAATACAAAGTTAGTTTTGGCCAGCTTGAAGTATTTCGAGAGAAAAGCTTATTGATCTGGATTATTGGTAAACTAGGTTTTGTTTATTTTTTTTTCATTCATTTGCTGTAGAATCTATTTAATTTATAATAATTGATTGATGTATTTCTGTTTTTAGGACAGAAGTTCCCAAAATCAATGGAAATTAGTCTTTCTGGAACTGTAACTTTTGGAGCCAAGAGCCATGAAAAGCAGCCATTTGACCAGATTTGCATTGGAGGTACAGCATATTTAAAGGTAAATATATTTATATGGCTCACTACATTAGAAACCTTTCCTTTTGTTCCAAATTGCTTATATCTAATTGATTTTTACTGTTTCCTAACTTTTTTTTTTTGAGTTCTGTTCTTTTTGTCTAAGTCCTCTGTTAGATTTTAGTAAGATTCTTTTTGTTTAGTAATCACTTTCTATTTCACTTAAGACTTTAAAATTTTTAAGGTGAAAGAATTATGTAATACCTAAATACCTCAACTTAACCTAGTTCTACCCAGCTCTTAGATATCACATTTGAGATTTGTATACAAAGAATGTAAGATGTAGTCTTTGCCCTCTAGGGATTTTTCAATGATGCGTGTCAGTAACTGATCAGGACTAACTGCTTTTGGTCTTTCAAAAAAAAGACTGAGCACTTCCAACCAAAGTGGTCAAGGAAAGCTTTGTAGTAGAGATGGAGTTCAGGCAAAACTCTGAGGCTCAGGTAAGCATCGATACGAAGCCTTGAAGATTGACTCTCGTTTGTATGGGTGAAGAAATGACTTAATCACAGGAATGAAGGATAACAAGGCATGTTTAGGAACCAGTGCTAGAAACAGTAGTCACACAAAAGTCTGAATAAGTGATTTAGGTCTGGATTGTAGAGGATTTGAATCTGGCTTTCATTGCTTTGTTAGAAAATGTTATACTTTTTTTGAGTACGGGAGTGGTCCTTCAGAAAGCGATACTTTATGAGGATCAATCTGAAATGGATGTGAGGAAGGTGAGTGAAGAAAAAAACTAGAGACAAAGAAACTATTTTTTAGCTATATTAGTATTCCAGATGAAAGGTAATAAGTTAATAATGCTGAACTAGTGTAGTGTCACAGAAAGAGAAAGGAAGGGAGGAAAAGGAATAGAGCTGTGATAAAGGTATAGCCTTTAATCTCACTAATTATGTAGAAAGATAAGAAATAGTTTTAAGTCAAAGATGATGTCATTAAAAAATTGTGACTTAAACCAGACTTGAAGCTCCAGGAGGGCAAAGACTGTGTGAATCTCATTCATTCACTGTTTTATTCCCAACATCTAGTTCAGTACCTAGCACATAAATATTTGATGAATGGATAAACATACTTAGAAGAAAGTTCTGTATCTTAGAAGAAATGTGGAGAAAGTTGGGAGGGAGTGGGCTTCATATCACGTATGTTGCTGGTAATAGCAACTTACCCCAGTATAGGTGTCCAGTAGGTGGCTAAAAACCTAAAGCTTGATTCTCAAGAGAAAGCTCAACTGGTCTTAGGATCTAGGAGTTATCCATGGAGAAGAAATAGTTGAGGCAGTAGAAATGAATAAGGTCAGAAAAAGATAAGAGAAAATAGGAGGAAGGTTCAAAAGGATCAATGAGGGAAAGCAAAAATGTGATCAGAAAGGTAGCAGGAAAACCTAAATAGTAGTATCAAAGAAATCAGAGAGATTGAAATCTGTATGTAAAAGCAACTAGGGGAAATGGTAGTGAAGTCAGAAGTACACTAGTGATATTCATTTCTTCTGTATTGGCTTCAACTATGTCCATGAGCTTTGTTTCAATGATTATTATAGAAATTCCCTCTTCCAGATGTTTTTCAGAAAAAAATGTGAGATGTTACTATACTGTATGTTTTTCAAAGGTAGGGATTATGACTCTTCTATTCATTTTCATTACCTAACCAGTTATAGTCACATCAAAAACGTGTAGTACGTATTTGTGTTCAATGAATACATTTATTTTTATAATATCTAGTTGTGTGGAAATCAACCTTGTCATAACTTCCAGCATCCAGAATTATACCAAACAAGCAAGCAAAAGCCCTTTACTATTAGATAATTTGAGTTGCAATAGGGAAAAAATTGCTCAGAAGATCTGAAAATTACATCTATGCCTATGATCAGTTAGTTTGGCAATCAAAAGGAGAAAGACAGGAAAAGAGAAATTTTCAGGGAAGGGAGAAGGAAGAAAAGTATAGAAAAGCTATCAGGATATTGCCAAATCAAAAGCTTTTAGCAGCAAAGATGAGAATCACAGCAAAAGGAGACAGGAGTTCTGTAAGAATAGACCTTTCATGGTTCATGTGAATATCACTGTGGCTCAGAGACAGCCGAGCACTATGCCTTCAGAGAAGGTACTAATGGCCCTCTCTATTATAGCCCAATATATTAATTGGCATTTATACTGATATCACCACATTATCCGTTAAATCCAGGAACTTACATTCATTCATTACATTCATTCATTACATTTTAGAAAGGTTAGTTATGTAAAAGTTAAATTTTAGTTTTCTGAAAAATTAAGTAGAGCGTTTCATTCCCTCCAAACACCAGATAAACTGGTGTTTCTGTTCTAGTAATTATTGTGTTCTGCTAAAAGGTGTATAAAAGAATTAACGATCTGAAATCTATCACAACCACATAGCCTTAGAGATAGGAGAGAACATACAGAACACCAAACACCATAGGGGAAGGAGCACCAGCTTTTGTAGTCAGTCAGGTCTGAGTTCAAATGCCAGCTCTACTGCTTACCTACTGGGATGCTAAGTGTTTCCATCTCTGAACCTCAGTTCCCTCATTTGTAAAATAGGGATACCTTGCAGTGCAGATAAGAGTTTATATTAGTGAAGGGCCTGGTACGTGTTAAGCACTTCATAATGGCAGCCTTACAAAGAAATGGCCCTAATGCAAAAGGGAAAGGTGAGTGTATATGTGTGAATATGTGCACTCTCACGCACACACACACAGTATTATTTGTGATTTTTATTTTGTGAACTCTGAAATAAATTCCTAAACTTGTGTCAAGGGAAAAAAATGTGAGCATCATTTTTACCAAATAATCACCTTAATTTGGTACATTTCTCTTCTTGTTCTAGCTTCATTTTAGGATCTTAGATTACACACTCACTGGGTGTTATGCGGATCAGCATTCAGTTCAAGTTTTTGCATCAGGAAAACCAAAAATAAGTACATGTAAGTTGTACAGATTCAAACTAACTTAAGGTAATTAAAGTGGTGTTATGTTATTATTAACTAAGATAAAATTAAAATGTGACAGAAAAAGATCAGAGAATAATACCGATTTATAAGAATTCTGGCCTAATCCATCCTGTGTAACAGTTTATGTACATTGCCCTCTGCCTTCTCCTATTTGTAAAGTGGTCTGGATGAGCAAGGATTGACATAGAGGTGGGCTCTAGTCTAAAGTTGGATTTGCTTTGCTCTGCTTATAATTTACTCTTTTACTCTTGGGCAAGTTAGTGAACTTCTTATTTAGTTTCCTCATATATAAAACGGAATTAGTAGTAGTATTTACCTCACGGTTGTTAGGAGGTTTAAATAAAATCATATCAACCATGCACTTAGCATAATGCTTAGCATGTGGGATGGATTCAATAAATGTTAAGTATGATTATTACTTAAAATTTTAAATATTTTTAGCAAATGTTGTAGTCAATGAGCATTATTTAGTATCCTGTTTTACCAAAAGGAGGGCAAGAGAAATATGTGTGTGTGTGTGTGTGTGTGTACACATGCATACACACATAGTACAAATGGAAATATATGGAGGGGAAACAGAGCAATTTGTAGATGAATTCAAAATTATTAATTCAGATCAAATATAGATATGTGGCATAGAATAAAAAAGTAGCTAGAATGAGGTAGAGTTAGCTAAACATAAGCAGCAACATTTTTGCCTCATATATTAAGGGGAATAAAGCTATTTAGGTAAGTATTTCTTAAACTAAGGGTTAGGGTCCCTAGGAAGGATAAGACAAGACTTCGTACTTTAAAGTTTCTAAAGAATTACAGAACTCAGAACTACTGAATTCTAAGCAATTACCTGTGAATGGCAATAATAAATTCTATGTAGTATAACCAGAATAAGCCATATTCTTTACCTCCATACATCCCTGTGCTTTCTCCTACATCATTTTTTGGTTGCTTTTTAGAGAAATTGATGTATATGGAAGAGTCTTCATAATGCTTTTTTTTTTTTTTTTTTTTTAATGAAGGCACAATACAGTTGTTAGTTTGGACAAACCAGCAGTTTTGTCTAAATGCAAACAGACCAGTATTTTAGGTTGTCTATGGGAAATATGTTGTCTCTTTAGATAATGTTTAAAATATTGTATCTTATTAATATTAACTAAACATATTGTAGTAATTTTCAGAGATTATAATACAGAATGGGATGTTTCAGTAATTCACCTGCTTCTTAATATATGAATGAAAGAGGTCACTTTAAATGTATAATTATGACCAATATTTTATTTTCTTCTTCTATTAGTTTCAGAGCATAACTATCATTTCGTGCAACTATGTAAAAACCTTTATTTTGCCATCATCTTGACAATAAAATCTATATTCATAATATACAACTTAGTTCTGAAAATAGTTTAATAATGCTAATAATATTAATTTAAATAATAATAGCTGATGTTTATTGCTTACTATGTGCCAGGCACAGTTCTGAGTATGTAAGGTGTGCTAACTCATTAATCCTTACAGCACCCTACGTAAGTGTTGTTATCTCCATTTTACAGATGAGGATGCTGACGGAACACACAGAATAAGGTCACATAGCTAGTAAATGGCAGAACTGGACTCAAATCCAGGCAGTCTGTCTTTGACCCTGACCACTTAACCAATATGCTATGTTGCCTCTCAATGTTACTAGGTTCTCAAACTGAACAAACAACAAAACAAAGGCAATGAGGTAATACATCCTACCTCCATCCTTTTCATTATGAAGAAGGTAGAAAAGGCAGAATTGGATAAATAGAGATGTATGGAATAAGAACTTACACGTGTCTAGCTCCAAATGAGCATTATCATCTCAGTTTTACATATCAGAAAACTTTAAAGAGGTTTTCATTTGTCCAAAGCTCTTAAAACAGAAACCTTAAATTTGATCACAACTATAAGAAACCACTGAAGCAACCTTTTTAAAACGTTACTAGGAAGTTGGGTGTGTATTTCCATCTCTGAAACTTTGAATGCATAAAGAATAGCAAGATCAGAATCAGAACTGTGGTGAAGAGGTTACAGAAGGGAAACAATAAAACTATTTTTAATGTTTTTGTAGCTGAAGTAATGGTCTGTAAGAAAAAGAATTTAGGGAAGATGTGAGAAAAAAATTAGCAGATTTGGCATGAGGGATTTTGGCATATATAAGCTAAAAGATGAATTATTCATGTCTTTAATGAAGCCACATTTTTAAAGTGGTGAAAGCTATAATAATGCCTTGATAAAAATTGAATTGAAATGGATATCTCAAAGTATTGCCTTCCTTGAAATAATTGTGTTCCACAATTTTAAATATCATGACTTTGCTTTCTCATTGAATTTTTAAGATAATATAATCTTATCATTTTTTTTTTTAGACCGGAAACTAATTTCTTCTGACTATTACATCTGGAATTCTAAAGCTCCTGCTCCAGTAACATATGGATCATTATTACTGTAATTGTCTCATGTTTAAATGGGATTTATACAATACTAACATAAATTAAATCACAGTCTTTTATTTTTAATATGTATGCATATAACCTATGAGTGAAAATCATTGATTTAATTACAAAATGCTCTTGTTCAATGTTTTTAGTCTGATCTACTTTGAAAGAACATTTTAAAGACTAATGTATCCAATTTCATTACCCTTTGATTTTGCTCAAGTATGTTTTCAGAGCATAAAATGTAGTGATTCACTTTCAGCTTATTCTAGACTAGTCTTGGGTTATCCTGCCATACATGTTTCTTCCTGCCCCTGTAGCAGACATGGCTAATCAGTCACAGCCCTCTTTCTCCACTGAGCCTTCCTGGATATGGGCTCAGGCTCCTCAGTGCAGAGCTGCAGGCAGCTACTCCCAATGGATTGTAGATGGCATGCAAGATAAAAAACTATTTGCTCTTCCAAACCTAAGTGCTAAGTGCTAGTACAATGTGTTGTTACAGAATACCAGAGACCACATGAGAAACAACTTTGTAAATCTCTTGAGAAAACAGCTGATGAAAATGAAAGAAAATTGTTAAAATAGTAACCTGTTTTTAATCAGAACTATCCTCCGGACTAATAAAGAATCTGCATAATTCTATTTTGTTTATCTCTGTTCTGGAGTTACTTTTCAGGCAAGTTTATTAATCTGCCACAATAACATTTTGTTTAGTAAGCATATTAAGAGGGGTGGGATGCCTTCAGAAGATGAGCACCGTGTTTTGTGATTACTAAATATCTGCAGCCAAATTTTTAAAGATAAATTTAGATATAATATTGGTCTTTTCCTGTTTTTTTATAATTCATTAATGAATGAATTCAGGTAAAAATTCAAAAGCTATTTTATGCGTAGAGAGTATCACTTAAATCTTATTTCAGTTCCATGTAGCACATTTTCTTTAAATTTGTCACCCTTGCTTCCTTATTGGCATGCTCTGGGTTTCTTCAGGAACCATCCAGTCATACTCTTTATTCTCTACCTGTCTTTACAATTATTTGTCACATTCTGTTTTCAAAGTAGTTCATTGTCAAGTTGGACTTTAAATGACCATTCAAGAAAAGATGAAATCTCAAGAACCTCAAAACTTATTCCATGTCAAGTTTCTTTTTACAGAACAGAATTAGAAGAGTTATAAAAAAAAATGTATTACAGATTAATATTCAATTAAATTATATCTTGGTTTCTTTTTTTTATGAGTCTCTTAAGGAAAAGCTTAGAAAAAGCTGCTAACTTCTTGAAAGAGAGCTATGATAGTTTGAAAGGAGATTGCATAGAAATTTAGGATTTGAAATGTAATTTTTTTAAATTAAGGTCAATCCTACTCATTGTAAACTCATTTTCTGCAAGGCATTATCATGGCATAATGTTCTATGTTCAAAATTATCCCAAGTAATGAAGAAAATAGAGTAACTTCCAGACCAGGACTTCAGCTTGTTATTCTAGGTTAATCATAGATAATCAGTAGTAAAAACTTTCCTTTTGAAAGAAGAAAAAAATCATTCCCTTTAAGTTTTTTGATCTCTCTTAAACTCAAGGAAAGCTTAACATTTCACTTATATTAATGGAGCCATTTGTACATCTTGATTGTATAAGTGTTTAACAAAGTACACTAAAATAGGGAAGAGGCATTTATCTAGTGAGTAGGCTGAGATTCAGTATAATAATCCCCTAGGCAAAACTTTATAAGCATTCAGAAAAACCAATGAATCTTTGATCTGACATTTCTAGAAACCTGAGGAAAATCTAAGAAGTACTGGAAAAGTGTAGGGACAATGGGGAACCTGATGCCATCTCTTGCCATTCCATTCTAACATAGCACTACAGAACTAAAACTAACTCATGTTTTCATCCTGTTGATATCAGCTGGGCACACTATGATGCTTTGATTTTGTCTAGAAACCTGTCACTTCAGGATAATTTCTGAAGACAAAGTCTGTTTCCCGTTTGGTAGGTGACCTGTTTAATGTTTTCTCTGTGTCTGGGAACTCCTTAGTGTAATTAGCGACCTTTGAACCCCACAACTAATCCTGAGCTATTTTGTATTCCTTACTCATCTTTAAGGCTGGACCTTTCTTTTCTTCAGAGTCCGCTGCCACAATTAAAGAAGAAACAGCTGCATTTCAAAGGGATTCCGATTCCAGAAGCTTAATCGTGATTGACATGTTCTTATTCTAAGCTATAAGACACTCTAAGAGTCCTTTCTTGGGTTAAAACTTCAATCATTTTCTAAAATATTATCTCGCTATGGATTTTATTCATTTTCTTTGATAACTATTCTTTGCATTTTTTAACTTGAAAGATGCTGTGTGTTTGCACTGAATATGAGCACCTTCTTCCAGTTAAAGATTTGGATGGTGTCAGACAGCTAGATGCAAAGTTGCTAAATTCCCTTTAGTGCCAAAATATGACTATGAAATCTGATGTCTATCATATGGGTAATTATTCTTCAGTAGACCCAAAATGTACAAAAAGTGTTACATTTCTGAAAATGTACTCAAACTTTTTAAAGTCAGCAGTACCCTTATAGCATAAGATAATCCCCTTACAGTGGTGGGCATTTTTTACCTTTTACTTTTTAAATAATTGATTCAAATGTCAGGTTTGAAGTAAATAACCTTATCAGGAATTCTTAAATTATTATTTTTTTAATTTTTAATCATTAGTCTTACAAAATTAATTTTTTCACACCAACTCAATAATTTCAGTGAGTTAAAATTGTGGTTTTATATATACATTGTATGGTTTAAGATATTTCAAAGCACAATTTAATACATAGAACAGCTACTAGTATTTTTCCTCTAGTTTTTATTATAGTATTTCAGAATCCGTTATAGATATTCGTGGACTCCTGCACCACCCCTGGGAGGAAGGTAGGTCGAGTTATCATCCAGAGTCTCTGCAGGGACCGCTGCCACAGCAGAACGGTTGTTTCTAAGACAAAGGTCAGAAAAGGGATGTTAATAAACAGTTCTCAGGTTTAAGGGACTTTTTTAGGATTACATCTTAAATTCCAACAAATCAGATTTAGGAGTTACTGAAAGTGAAATTGATCCATCCCTCATCCAAACTTTGCAATACTTTCCTGTTCTGACATCATTTAGATAGTTAGCTGTATTATCAGATTAGAAACCATTGTACCAGGCTGCTGAAAGGAAAAGGAGGCAAAAAGCTAAACATGGGATGAATTCTGAACCTTTTAACCTGGCTGAAGTACGTTGGTCCCTGTTATGCAAATACCTTCAATCCTCTGCTAAGTTCAGTGGAAATAATTTTCTTGAATGACAGGTTTATTCAGCAAGGATTCAGTTGGTGATTAATCCCCCTTTGATCTAGGGTATTTCACTTAACTACCAGTTACCTCGTTCTGACAAAGTGCAACTGAGATTAGGGAGATCACTAGAACACTACCAGGGTGTGCGTTTATTCTCTATAACCTTTTAAAGCAAGGGCCAAGAATGCAATTTATTTTCAGTATTTGAAGATGTAGAAGTCCTGTCTGCTAAGTTAGAAAGTCAATTGAATACCAAATGAAGTTTATTTCTTATGTAATAGAACAAACATTTCTTTTTACTTTGCCTAACAATGATTTTAGAAAACATAGGCTTTGAAGAAACAAAGACCACAGTTTAAGTATATCTTCTAGTTTTGTTTCATATACTAGAGTGTATATTTATTGGCCCTGAGATAACCCAAAAATCAAAGCTACAACTTACGCTGAGAAAATGCTTCTATTTTATTAAACTGCACAGTTTCTCCCCATCCGCCTCCATTAAAAAATGTCATGGTATGTGGTAAAGAAATCCAATTGGGGAAAACATGTCGCAATACACAATTATTCATCTTAAGACTTCTGATTTCGAAGATTTATTTAACTTTGTCCTTTCTTGAGGAAAAAGAGCTTGTTGTGTTCCCATGGTGAATCAAGATTTTTTTCATAAAAGTACCATTACAAAAATACTTCAAACTAATTATTTTAAGTTATCAAAATAACCATTTTCGACAGTACTGTTTACTATTTTACTATTTTTTTCTGCCTTTTTCTCATTTAACTGGGTACCCTTCCTCCATAACTTTAAACTTTGAAACATTCTATGAAATTTTGCACAATATTTGAAGAATAAAATTGTAAGATGTGTTTCTTGACTAGTTTTATTATTATAGACAGCATTTTTTAATGCTTTGTAATTGTTCATTATTCTAGTATCAGTTTGCAAGTTATGTATTAGGATAATTTTCTTATACCTTTTTTTTGGCTCAAACTTTTTGTGATCCAATTTCTAAATTGAAACAGTGACTCAAATAAATGCATATCTAACTTATGTTTGTGCCAAATGAACATCTCTAGTTTGAATTTATTAACCAAAATGTTTCTAAATATCTTTTGATAGCAAGTTACTTAACCATGGTAAAATTGAGGATCAGAAAAAATATAAGATGGAAGGCAGGATCCCCTGGCCATGTTGCTAAGAAACTAGTATTTTTAATAATTAACTTACTCTACGCAGTAAATTTTTAGTAATAAAATGTTGCAATATATTTTGAAATATGCTATCAGAGAAAGAATATATTTATGTAAGACATAGATGTATGTGTGTGCGTATTTATATAATGTTTTATGTTAGTGTGTCCAACTTGGTGGGTTTCCCTATGAAATATTTCATTATCATGTCAGAGGAAGAAGAATATTTAAAGTTAAATATTCAAATGTCTTCCCTGCAAACACAATGTTAGTAGTAATGAAGAGGTGCATAAAATGAATATTGCCAAAGAGCTCTTGAGATTACTCTTATAAAATGTTTAAAACTCTTATGAGTTGAAAGCTTTTCAACTAGCTTCTAGTTTTTTTTTCAACAACTGTTTTATGGATATGATAACATTATTGTCTGTATATAGCCTGGAGCAATGCAATGCCTTATCTGTATTACTAATTTACTGCCTTGTAAGCAGGTTACTTTGAGGTCCAGGTTGACTTTTCTCAGGCCTTGGCCAATCTGTGTAATTGATGGTAGTGTGGTGTTAATATATGATGCGCAGCATTTACATATTGACGGATGCCCTGGGGTGGAAACCACCTGCTGCTGAATTGTTTTTCCAGTAGGACGTGAAAATTTGTATATCTTAATACTCCATTAAACATTTAAAATCAAACTATGTTTCCTCAAAATGTCTTCTCTTTAAATGATAGTTTATGTGAAAAAAAAGGTTATTTAGTTAACACTACTAATAAATAAAAATGAAAAATTATTGTTATCCCTCTTAAATTTTTTACTTTTTCTTTCAAGGGACTTGAGTGCCCTCTGCAGGTTATATAAAGAGATAACTAATGACTATATTTTTAAACCCTGTGATTTTTCCCTTTTAGAAGCAAAGCCTGGTAAGTGTGATCCATTTTATTTATATTGTTAACTTTGTTAATTTGCCAGTGATTGAAGTAAGAGTTTCTTTTCTTTCCCAGTTTTATAGTTTTGTTTAGTGTGACGAATGTAATACCACTGAATTTTCCAAATCACTTAGCTGGCACTCTTTAAATGTTAGAACTATAGTAATACACATTCCCTCACAGAAAGCAGATTGGGAAAACATTCAGCTATTTTGAAATTTACTGAAAATGTGGAGAATAACTTGATTATTTCCCATTACATTTTTAGAATATTATACATTGAAATAAAATAAGCCTTTTCCAGAATGCATCATGTAAATTTTAAAAATTACATGAGTTTTATTTCTTAATCTTGTTGATGAGTGATGATTGTGTTCAAGCTCAAAACACGAGGCTACTTAGAATTTCTTTAAACAAAGTTAAGATTGAACAGATAGCGCTTTGGTATTATTGTTGCATAGGTCCACTAACCAGAAAGAGTATTTCCATTTGAAGAACGAAAGGCAAAGGTTTCGTATCCAAGTCACTCATTTCAAAGAACCCATACTTTCTCAATGAGTATAACAGATTTGTTTCTAAAGGATATAGGAATTCATTTTGTATGTGAAACTATAGAACTGGAGCACCAGTGGCACTTCTGATTCACTTAAAGCTGCCAGGGAAACTAAATATGATGAGAACAAGAGGAATGACTGGATCAAGTTAATAGAAATAGTTCTTCTGCAAGCCACATAATGATCCTGATCATCAACCTTGAAAAGTAAATTAGAACAAGCAAATTGCTGTTGAAAAATTCTTTCAGCGCTCTGCTGTTGCTACTTAGCTAGTCATGGCTCAACCAGAGACAAGGAAAAAATGCACTCAGTTTTGCATTAACAAAGGAAACATTATTAAAGTGAATGTTTACATTCTGTTTATTGAAGTGTTCAAAGAATATTTGTTGCATCTTCAAGCAACCTGCTGTTCTCCCAACTATTACAGTGCATGAGTGATAATAAAAATGAGTCATTTGTACATTTTAGAAAAATAAATAGCATTTAACTTGTGTTTCTGAGCTATCTTACTTCAAAATATTGAAGTATTAATACTTTCTCTTTTAAAGATTTTTGTCACTAGGTAAAGTATCCTATTAAAAAAAAAACCTCCTTCACTTGACTACACCTTTGAATTATTTTCAAATGCTTTACGTAACTTTCCTCCCAGAATCTACAATGCATAAGAAATAATCAACTGAAAATAATTTTTTGAATGAAAACAATTGTGAAATTACTTGAGTGTGTAATTGAATATATAATATGTGCATTGGAAAAATAGCTTGATAATTATGAGAGCTTTTTTGAGCTACATTTATCTTGAGCTACTTCATAAGAAAAAGTTGAGAATTAAACAAGACAGCAATTGAAAGCAGGCATACCAATCTGACATTTAAAAATTTAATAAGTATTATATGTACTGCTAAAATTGGGGGAAAGTCAATAATTAAAAATTCAGAATTTTAGCTTTCATCTGTGGAAAATGAACAATCTAAATCACTTTTATATTTTAGGAGTGTAGTGTTTAATAGGGATTTAAATACCATATTTTACTTGGTCCCTTGCAGGTGTTATTGAATACAATTCAGTATTCTGTAATCTCTTATGGATTGAGTAATTTTTGAAGAACTGTTTTCTTAGATTCACCAAGATGACCAGTTGTCAGTCTTCTGTATTTCAGCCTAAAAATCTTTCTATCACACTTAGCAAAGATTATTAGCCTATGCTACAGGCTCTTGAGAACCTCTTTGCTAGATATTTTATTATTTACCATTTCTATAGTATTTACAGAGCATCATATGAAGTATAGAAATAATTGATAAAAAGTATTTAATTTGAGTTAACCTGGATATTTTCTATTTAAAATGAATATCTTATTTAACATTTTTCTAAGGAACTTCAGTCTTTGTTCATAATCTTAAAAAAAATTTTTTTGAATGTAAAATAAAGCAAATGCCAAGCTTCTAACTCTGCTTTTGCTAAGGAAATCACCAGGAGAAGTGGTTAATAATGCTTACAGCTTGTTAACTGGTAGCAGCAAGAGGACTTTTTAACTAATGTGAATATAAGTGGCTTCAGGCCCATAATTTAAGTATTTCCCTGGTACTAAAATAGTAAGTCATTTAATGTTAAAGGTCTAAACAAAGTTGAACATAACGTATGATTTGGATTTAAAAACTGCTGAGTAATCCAGTTGAAATTGAGACCTTAGTTTAGTCAATACAAACTCATAATTAAACTTTTACTGTGCTCCTATTATATACCATTCCAGAACTAGACAAAAAATAGTACCTGATTTTGAATGGTACATTATAACTCCTGCAATGTGTTTGCACTGTAATATGGAAGACTACTTCTATACATTGTTTGTACAGAAATTGTCCAAAGAGGTGTGATGGTTGAAGTTCACCAGGCAGACAAAGGAAAGAAGGGCATCCCAGGGACAATGTCATATCCCTGGAGGTCTATCTCTCCAAAAAGAGAATCGCAGAAACCCAGAAACATCTAATATAGTAAGTATATACATGCAAGGGAATATTTTTTGCTTCCGGATGTTTGGTATTTGGCTATTTAGATAAATAAAAACTTCTAAAAAAAGGAATTACTATATTTAATTTCCACCTTAATATACAGACATACTAACGCATTCCTAAAGACTCAAATATACACTCACACACTCTGTCTCCCCTCTCTGCCTCCCTTCCTTGCTAATTTTGAATGCATGTTCACATGTGCTCGTATGAGACTTACCTCTGCATTATCAATGAAGAAAATGTAATGATGTATAAATAGGATTATACAGAAAATATATAAGTGAAGAGCTGTTTTATAATTTGTTGATATGCTAATATACGTTATACTCAGTTGATAAACTAATTTTTTTTTTAGTACACCCAGATATTTATTTATAATATAACTTCTGTATTTTTGTCATTACCCACTGCAAGTGGGTAATGCAAGAAGTCATGAAGCAGAGTTAATGCCAATCTAAAATGCCATGGTCTAAAAAGTCATAGCTTTTTAGCATTTTTATTTTTTATTTTTTTAATAGATCTTCATTGGAGTATACTTGCTTCACAATACTGTGTTAGTTTCTGTTGTACAATAAAGTGAATCAGCCATGTGCATACAATTATCCCCATATCCCCTCCCTCTTGAACCTCCCTCCCACCCTCCCTATCCCACCCCTCTAGGTCCTCGGCAAAGCACCGAGCTGATCTCCCTGTGCTATGCTGCTGCTTCCCACTAGCTATCTGTTTTACATTTGGTAGTGTATATATGTTGATGCTACTCTCACTTCACCCCAGCTTCCCCCTCCCGCCGTGTCCTCAAGTCCATCTATGTCTACGTCTTTATTCCTGCCCTGCCACTAAGTTCATCAGTACCGTTGTTTTTTTTTTTTTTTCAGATTCCATGTATATGTGTTAGCATACGGAATTTGTTCTTCTCCTTCTTACTTACTTCACCCTGTATGACAGACTCTAGGTCCATCCACCTCACTACAAATAACTCAATTTTATTTCTTTTTATGGCTGAGTAATATTCCATTGTATATATGTGCCACATCTTCTTTATCCACTCATCTGTCAACGGACAGATAAATTAAAAAACTAAATTTTTTAGTTCATATCCAGTAGAACTGTGGAACACATTCTTAGCCTTGTTTCATTTGAGTATATATATACATACATATGTACACGAGTGTGCATATGTGTGTAAGTAAAACAAAAATGCAAGCTCTAGAGCACTGCTTTTACATATTAGTTTGCAAACTTTACCCCACTTTCCTCACCAATATTTTGAACTCCTTGAGGACAATGACATTCATCTTTGCATCTTTGTATTCCCAGTGCCACTAGAAACAAAAGCTTAGTCTTGATTCAGTAACACAGTGAAATGTTAAATATGAAATAAAGCAGATTGTCCTCCCACCTGAGACAAATCAATGATGTCGAGTGATTATGGTTTTGCATGTGTGTATAAAAAGTCCATTGTGCAAACAGTAGTTCCATCCACATTCAGCACAGGTGATTTCTGCCCTGTGATTGCCATCTCTAACGCTATTTGGAGGGTTTGTCACCGTCTGTGCACTGCTCTTCAGACAGCGTGCAGTGTTTTGGCTCAACCTGTTAGACTAGCAACAGCGGAGGCCTGCAGTTGCTGCCCATCATAGGACACATTCTTTGCAGTTACGCTTCCGTAAACCCTAAAGCATTTGGCACTCTCATCTTAGAAATTCCCTTCTGGAACTCTACAATGGCTTTGTGAGCTCCCCACTATTCACCACAGTCAATCCTGGTTTTGTTCAATATAATATGACCTGGTATGCTATGACTCCCCTCACCTCATAAAGTCACAGCTTTCAGTGAGTCCCATATACTGATGAAGTAGAGTTGCCAGTATCCAAGAATTCCAAGTGTTTATTTGAAAATTTCCATTTATCATAAAGGCAGAATGATGTAGAGGAAATATATAATCTTTGAAGTCATACAGGCCTGATTTCAGATCCCAGCTCTGCCATTTACAAGCTGGGTGGTCTTGGATAAATTACTTAATGTCTGTGGTCTTCACTTTCCTCCAAGCTTCATAGGGTATTGTGAGCATTGAATGATACAGAGTTCTAAGTACATAGGTATTTGACTAGTGTTCATTCCCTTCTACATCAAAGATTAAAAATGGCCTTTTCATGCAACTAGTTATTAGACAGTTATGCCTTCAGACTATCAAAATTATATGAATTGTCCATTTGGCCTTGGTTTTGAATGTTCAGCTGTATATTGTATTGCAGGAATGCCTACTCCATTGCTTGAATGGGTCTTTGGGAGTTAATAAAATGGCTGTAGAAGTGAGTGGGTTTAAGTGTTTATATAAAGTTTGCTAAAGTTTAACAATTCATCATTATTCATGGAAAGACATTTACGCAAAACTGACATATTATAAGGTGACCGAACAGTCATATTCTGCCAAAAGTGGGATTGAATGAAAATAAAATTCATCCACAGGAACATTGAACAAATGCAGTAATAACCCACAAACTATTAACAGAGCTCAATTAACTTCTGGAAGGCTTTTCTTTATAATGTCCAAGATAGTCTGTACCATTCATAACTAATTGCTACGTGTGGAAGTCATTTCTTCATAAGATGAACAACTGATTAAACCTGGTAAGGAAATAAATACATTCAGAATATTCTGACACACATTATTTATTATGTAATATACAGTACTAGACTCTAAGGAAAAAAATGTAAAGATTAAACAAAGTGCTTGCTTTCCCAGAATTTACAATCTGAAAGAAAGAAATGCTTTAAGTACCAACTCTTATCTCTTGAATTTTCTTGAAATTTTTTTCCTAAAAATAATAGAAAAAAATGATTTAATTGACAACATAATCTTTTTTAATGTCAGATTGCTTGATTTATTGATTTAATAAAACATTTGAATCATCAAATTTAGCTTCCTAGAAATCTGAAGTTTTGGATCAGGGCACTTAAATCTTAGTGATGCTAAAAAGAGTTGAAAATAATTTGTTCTCTTTTAACAGAATAGGAACATTTTGTTTTCTTTTATTCTACCAGCCCTTTTGCCCAAATTAGCTCTACTGAATAAAGAAAGTACTCTGAGCTGCAGCTACAGATTTCTAACAGCAGTGGACATATTCCTTCATCTTCTCTAGGCCTGAGTCCCTACCACAATGCAAAGACTGTCTGATACCTGAGAGTGGAAAAGTGAATGGCATGATAAAACCATCGAGGCCTGGATGTGACCCTCAGGAAACTCATGCTGAGGACCACTCCCCACACCCAAGGAGGGAGGAGCTTCCTAACTTCCCAGTCCTGCACCGGAGGCTTCCCTTGGGATGCCCCGTTGATGGTGCCTGAGAGCTTCCTAGAGGCCACATAAACTCACATCTATTAATAGTTATTTCTCTTTATGTTTCTATTTCTAGCAAGCATGCTGGTTGTACATTTTTAATAGTAATATAAAGTTTCCTCCTTAAATCTATTGATAAATTTTAAATGAATACATATAAAGCAAAATATAGAGTAAATAATAGTTCAGGTAGTATTTGGCAACAGAAAAGTTGAAGCTCAAATGGGTACACAAAAGTTACCTTGAGCCTTTTTGAAAATGAAAGATTGACGCTCAGGGAATCTGAAATTAGGATGAGTCTTCATTGTGCTACTTAACATAGTTTTCCAGTAAAGCCCTTGGAGGGGTTAGTAAGCAGTGTGGTCAGTGGAGAATATAGTGTGACTTCCAGGTTAGGCAGACACAGTTCAAATGCCATCTCTGTTTAAGGAAACCTTGGACCCAGCATCCTCATTTATAAAATAGGAATCTTACTTCGTAAGACTGGTGTACGAATGAAATGACACAGCACATACAAAGTGAATGGTACACAGGTGATGGCAGATTCCCCTTGACTCGCCCTCAAATAATGATAGCAGCTGTTTCTATTTTCTTAACGACTTATGAACTGGAAGTAGGTCACTATTATTTACATCCCAAGTATTTTTTTTTTTTGTAATGTGCTAGCAAAATAGGGAAAAGCAAAATATTAAATCCCCACATTTACTGCAGGACAGACAAATTTAAAGTTGTGTTAATGGCAAAGTTAGATTTAGATTTCCATCTAGTTAAGCTAACCAGCCCCACTGCTTCTCCTTAAACACACACACACACCCCACAGGGGTGGGGGCAGGGTGGGGAGAGAGAAGAGAGAATGAACTCATTCACATACATATATATTCTTATTCTTGTAACATCATTTTCCTCTCTGGTCACGAGGAAGCTGAGAGCTGAAATTTTGACCTTTATTAAAGATGTGCAGAGTTTTTCATATATATTTTTTGTCATCTTTGTATGGAATCATTTTATTATTCTAACTTTACTTACCTTTGCCTCAATTTCTCTATCTTTTTATCCTACTGTATCCTATGGTACTATCCTATCCTATTATATTGAACTTTATTAATATTATACTATTATATCCTTTATTTTTAATTTCCTCAAATCATTTTTGGAATGAGGTTGAGAATAATTACATATGCAAAAGGGTGTCATTGATTCACCACTGATAATGTCCTAGGCAAAATTTAAGAAACAAAGATCGGAGAAAATTTAATATGATTCTGAAACTGATTATGTCAGTTTCCTGGTGACTTCTAACTTGAAGTATTTCACTCTTGTTCAAACACAGCTAACTTAAGTTATGCCACCATCATTGCTTTACATCAAAAGCCATTAGAATCCATTTGCCTCTCTTTTAAAAATGGGACTCACATCATCAACAACTCCACCAGTTTCAGGTACTCAAATACATGTTGTCTTTCAGATTAAGCTCTAGAGCTGATTCTAGTGAAGCTATCATAGCAAGTAAGATATTTCGGTGACTACTCTTTGCAAAAGCCTTCAAAGCTAATTTTGAAGCTGCAGAAGGAAAATGAATCTTATGATTGCCTCATTGTATTAAATAAAAAACCATTTTATCTAGCTTAATCAACCATCTTATAGTCATGGGGCTTAAATTTAAGAAATCAAATATTTGGAAGAATATGCCACATGGTTTAAAGGCTATTCACAAAGAAAAAGGAATTCCCAGAAAGATTTGGCACAAAGACAGAATCATGGAATAAGTGTGTAGTTAACCAAGGACTGCTTTGAAGCTCAGTTGCAAATTCTGGTGTGTTTGTTTTTAAATGAATCTCAATAATAAGCACACCCCATATAGCATAATCCTACATGTTTCTAGCAAGCCAAAATATTTTCAGTATCAGGATTTATTTGGGTTCTGTTTGTATAAAGCATAAAGATAAATTTTTAGAATAATAATATGGGGGTCTTTTATAGCAAAGGTCTATTTTGACAGGAAAATTATAGCAATTGTACCTGTAGTGTATCGGACTGGGACTGCTTAAAATGAAGGGGAAATAAAAGAGTATTTGTGCATGTGTTTTCATATTCTAATGTGGGTACTCTCTCAAGAGAAACTAAAAATTGTGTTTTATAGGTCATTCTCATTTTTATGACAATCTTGTGATTACTTGTATTTAATGTTAAATATTTCCTGACATTTTTACTTCAGTTATTTTTAGCTATTCACCCACAAATGCAGTAAGGCTGACATAATTACCCCCTTTAATTCACAAAAGATGTGTATTTACCTATTTGTTATAAGGCTTTTCAAGCTAGCATGCTGTTACTGTGACAAGACTACTTTGAACAAACAGTAGGTAAAATCATATCGTATGTTGCACAGCAACCCCAAGAGCTGAATGTTAATTTAACCAGTAAAGACAAAGTAATTACAATAATAAGAATCCTTATCTTTTGATGGAGTTAAAAATGGAACTCAAATTGTTATGTAACCCATTGGCTTAGTAATCACTAGAAAAAACAACCAATGTGCAAAGTATTATTTGCAAAGTTACAACTAGCTACTAGAGATGCTGGTAGAAGATCTCAGTGTAGTGTCAGTGTGGATATTGGTGGCATACCTGGAGCATTTGACATTATGGAGTGGATTATTTTTTAACACCTATCATCTCCATATGACAAAATTATTTTTAGCATACGAAAGGAACAAGAATTATGGCCAGAAAAGGGGTGCAGATAGTAAAAATTGTCTTTTATTGAATATATATGTACATATGTGTGTATCTCATGTATGTATATATATGCCATATACATAATAATCATGCCAGTAAAAAATACAAAATAAAATATCACAGAACAAATTAAAATGTACTTACTTTTAAATTACATTGATGTATTTTTAAAGGGGGATGAATTTATACCTACATAACAGTTTGTTACAGTAACACAAAATAACATTGCAGTAACTGATAAGTGAATTTTAATAAAACCAAAACATATGCAAAAGGTACAATTTAGACAACTAAAACATACCACTGAAGTAACATTCTATTTTCTTGTTATATTTTAGTTTAAAACAAATGATTAATGATGAAAGTATTATTCTAATTGAGTAAAAGATTAGATGTTTGAAACAAAATTTACACTTCCCAAACAGAAACATTATACCTCAGAGTTAGCATGCTGTTTCACTATTATAATAAAAACTGCCCAGAAAGACCGAATTGAAGCAACCCAAGTTCTACTTCTTCATCTTTCCAATCACTGTGCTAAATTGTTAATTATTTCACAAAAAAAAAAAAAAGCCGCTTAAACGCAGGACTATGTAGTGCCCCAAAGTTGAGAGAGAGAAACTGCTTTCAAAGCAAGCTTTAACAATCTTCAATTGTTATTACTCTGGAAAGGAATGGGTGTAGCCGGGTCCACGTGTGGGGCAAACAGTATAATTGGGAATTCTCCAAATCAATCTACATGCAGGATACAGTGTTTATTAAAGGATAAGTTATCCAAATGTGCTCATTTCATATATTTCAACTCAACAATAACCACAGCAATTGTTTAGAATTTAGACTAAAAGAGAGTTTGGGGGAGGATTATTTCATCACTAACATTATTTGGAATTGTTGGCACATGGCAATAAAAAGCAGACCAACTTTTGGTCAGTTTTGTTATTGTGTTTAGCTTCTCTACAGACAATGCATCCCCTTCTTGCGTACATGGGAAGAGGACCACCCTGCCCTCGACACATCACTGCCTACTCTCCTCTTTACCCGCAAAACATGCTTTGTTTTGTGCCACGTACACCAACTGCAGAAAACATCCAGAGATGTATGGTACCCACTGAAGTATTAGGAACCTGTGTGTTCCACCATTCAGAAGATTTGCTTTTCAAATAGGACTGCAGAGTGAGTAAAGCTTGGCACAAAGGCCAATGGTGCAACTTCTGACCTTGGGGGTGTTCTGTATTTGGAGTTACAGGACCTCCATCCTACCTCTCAAATTACACCACGTCAACCATTCCCTACTCATCCTATTCACGTGGTCCACCCTGATAAATCATTACCTCCAGATTCCAAACGGGGGAATTAGGGCTTGCGAGTTTAAGGGGGGATCTTCTATTCTGATGAGGACAGGTTTTCAAATCCCTTTGTAAAGTCACATGACATTTCTCTCCTAAAACTAAAACAAAAGCCCCCAGATCCAGGCAGCGCTGGTAGCTATGCAATCATGACTACATCATTTACTGTCTGTTTCCTCATCTGAAAAATGCGGGAGCAAGGCAAGATGACTGGGTGATCTCTAAGTCTCTGTCACCTGCTATGCTTCTATTATGCATATAAGACAAATTTTATGTAAACCAAATATTATCATTTGTAGCCACGTAATTTGGGGAAAATAATTTGGATGACACAAATCATTAGCAATAGGAAAGAGTGATGGTGATGAAAATGATGGTAGGGCTCATAGTTAGGAAGGCAAATTCTGGAGTTATAAAAATCTTTCCCTTATAGAATTTTCTTGGTTGGGTCACATACACACACACATATACAAAGACTTTGGTAAATTCTACCTGCAGTTTTTTTCTTTAATTCAACAACTATTTATTGAGCATCTACTATGTTCAGGCATTATATTTGGCACTGGGAATTCAGCAATGAATAAAACAAACCCCTGCCCTCATGGACCTTATACTATATTAAGGAGAGATGGGAAATAAAGACATAAATAAGTGTTGAGAGTTTAGACTACCCTATAACACATATTCCTGCCCTGGCATTCATTTTATGTGGCTGCACTGCCTGCAGGGGCCTTGAACTGACACCATACCCGCAGAGTCACAAGTTCCTGATATGACTCCCCCAATTGTGATAAGCACTCTCCCCCATCTCCCAGGGCCTTCTCCTTGTGCACCCCTTAGATTACACCAAAACTGTACTCTTTCTGGTTTGAATTAACCAATTTAGCCTTCACCTGGGAATCCCAAAGCATTCCACCCGAGGACACTATTAAGCCATGTGCCCTGGGTCCTGCCACACTCCCTCTACCTGCACCCTGACTCGACCTCTCCTCATGGCCCCTCTTGGTGTGTCATGTACTGCCTCCAGGACCTATGAGTAATAAGTTTCTCTATTTCACTTTCCCTGGCGGTTTTCGTTGAACACCTCGTGGCTCACCATCCAACACCCCAGGGCTCTACTTAACAAATGTTAACAAAGTCACAACAATAAGTAAAATATGGAGTATGTCAGTAGTGACAAATTGTCTAGAGTTAAAAAAGGAGTGGGGGGAGGAAGAAGGATGCAGAGGTCCAGAGGGTGGTGTAATTTCTACAACATAATGCACAGTGGCCGCAGAACTTGAGGGTGGAGGTGGCAGGGGGCAAGAGTGAGCCTTCTGGTAATCAGGGAAAGAGCAGCAAGTGCTGTGAAAAGTAGCTACCACACGATTCAGGAAAGGGAGTTGACCACGCTTGTCACAAGGACTGGTGAGGGTGTAATTGGGAAGTACTGTACTTCTCCAACTCAGTATCTTGTTACGAATTAATGATTTTAAAACAACTGGTTATTTCACCAAACACCTAAAGCCTAATTGTAGTCACAAACTATCTCCTGAAACACGGGCAAAATCCACAGACATTAAGGATAATCACGCTTGAAAGACTGTCTCCTAGGCAATACTGTTTCTTAGTAAGACATAGTCTGCTATTCAACTTGCCATTTTTCTTTTCAGCTTTCTCTCAGTCACTATTATTGGAAGTCAGAGGTTGGAAATTTGTAATCCAGGAAACCCCTCTGAGGGTGTTTTGAGGGTTTAAACTGAGAAGTTGCCCAATTCCTGGAGGTGTCAAATCCAGGGAAGGGTGGGGAGAGAGGGCTCTGGGTTGAACCAGTCCTGACCCAGAGTTACTGAGGCTGACCAGGATGCGGGGTATAAAACAGAAAAAGGCATACTCTGGTCAAAGCTAGCTCCAAGGAAGAGGAGTTAGCCTTCATCTAAGATCGGTTTTGTCCTGCTGAGAGAGGCCTCCTTGCAACATGAATGGGGGCTGTTGGACATTCTTCAGCAGCGACCCTGTGGGGCAATAAGAAGCAATAGCAGTATTGGACCGGTGTGATTGAGGTCAGTATTCTGCTTCATTGGGCGGAGCAGGTTTATTCCCCTCTTGCGGTCTTCTTAGCAGAGGTAACAAGGAAGCTACATTACTCACATTGAACAAATCCATATTTTCTCTAATTAGGTTGGTGTAAACATTTCTTGGCTTTAAGCTCTCTTAACCTTCCCTTTTACAAACCACGCCATTCAGCTGATGTGTGTTCTCCAGCAAGCCTGCCAACAATACTTTGTAGTCATCTCTGAAATAAACTTTCATCCTGACTCCCTCTGTTTCCACAAGCAAATGACTCACTCAAATTTCATAGGTAAGAGGTGAGAAAAATGTAAATGTGATTCTTTAAATGTCTCCTTTCGCTTCAGGGAACGCACTTCGTAGGGGCTAATTGTCAGAAAGTTTGTTACCCTGCATCTCAAGAGCTTCCCTTGTATAGCGCCATAGGTGCTAATAGTGAGAAAATTTGTGCCTCTGCTGTGCTCTCTTCATTAAGCTAATGGAACATTTTCCTCTCATTTTCTCCCTAGGGTGGCTGTAGGAGTACAACCTTATAATTGTTGCTCTTACTGTAATTGGAGGTAGTAGGAGTATATATAATCATACTGTCTTTCCTATGTGGTGGTCGTTTACTTATGACCTATTGATAAGAGGTCCCAGCCAGCAGCAGAAGACTGTGAGTATTACATTAGCATTTCCTCATAGGACAGTGACTACTAAACAAAGACTATTATTAATCAGAAAGAACACATACTAGGGATGGCCCATCATACCAAATACTGCAAATACTTGCATACCAAATACTTGCATCGTTACTGCAAAGATTGGCCCCTCTGGGTATCATGGGTGTTTTTTCACTAAAATTAGTGGAGACTTCATCTTACCTTTCTTTAGATATGTGAACTAAGCTTCATGAGTCTTTTGGGGAGGCTCTCGAAGGCCATTGCATACCTTCTTCAAAGTAATGGGGAGTCTTGTTTGGCCACTGAAGTCTTTGGAGTATAATGGGCCTAGAGAAAAACTCACAGTGTAGCATCCACCACCCTGATTCAGGGCCACAGGGCTGCACTGAGTACAGTTTGGGGCCAGCAGGACCCTCCCCAAAAGAGGGAGGCTGAGATGCCCTGGGAACCTGTTAACCCAAATACAAATGAGGAGATCTGCTGAGGCACCAATATCTGTATTGTTACATCTTGACCTCTTACAACATACTTTGATGAATAACCCTTTTACTATCTTTTACAAGATGTAACATTCTTCAGGACATTGAGTATTCTCTGAAAATTCTCCACAATTTGTGTGCTGCATTTGGTCTTCGTTAAAGAGTAACTGACGAGAACTTGCATGTTTACCATTTACTGTTTAAAATAGTTCCATTCAAGGACTGCCCTTTACTTTTGGACAGAAAGTATCTTCTAAGGTCAGTACACAGAGCTCACAAATGTATAAAATTAGGTTGGCATCCATGAGAACATAGCATTGTGTATTCTGCCCCCACAAAGATACTGAACATCTAAGAATTTAATGCTGGACAGGATGCACAGTCAAATATCTCAATTGCTAAAACTTACAGACTGCAAAGAGGTATTGGTCAAATATCTGCTATGTGGCAAGCACAATGCTAAGAATAGTCACAGACATTGTTTCATTTTATACTCCTGTAGCAGGCAGAATAATGACCTCCAAAGCTGTCTGTGTTCTAATCCCTGAATCCTGTAAGTATGTTATCCTATATGGCAAAAAGGACCTTACAGATGCAACTGAGCTAAGGATCATGAGATGGGAAGATTACCCTGGATTATCTGGGTGGGCCAGTGTAATCACAAGGATCATTGTAAGAGGGAGGCAGGAGGGTCAGCATTGGAAAAGAAGATATGACCACAGAAGCAGAAGTTGGAGTGATGTGGCCATGAGCTAAGGAATGTGGGTAGCCTCTAGAACCTAGAAAAGGCAAAAAAAAAATGGATTATCCCTCTAGAGACTCCAGAAAGAATACAACCCTGCTGACCCATTTTGGGCTCTGACTGCCAGAACTATACATAATAAGTTTGTGTTGTTTTAAGCCACTAAGTTTGTAGTAATTTGTTATAGCAGCAATAGGGCACAAATATAACTCCCAACAGCTGTGCAAAACAAATTTATCTCCATTTTGCAGGTGAGGAAACTGATGTTTAAAGGGATTCGAGAGGCTTAGTTCACCCTGCTTTCTCTCACAATGCATAGTGTGTAGATATTTTTGAGGGTAGCAGCTTTCTCTCTTGAAGCAGGTGGGTTCTCGCAAGGTTCTGAAAAAGCTGCAAGATGCATGAGCTGGGTAACTCACTAACTGAATATCCACCCTTTTGTCTTCAATCATCATGTTAGATGATTTCTTAATGAGCTTAGCTGAGTTTTTTACTTTCTAAAAATTTGGCAGCGTTATGAAGATTAATTCAGCATTTCTGAAATCAGAGCTTCTTGAATTACTCTTTCTTTTGGCAAACATCTTCCTTTGTCTCATCATTTAAGTTTAGACTCTAAAACTATTTATATCAGGAGTGAATAAACAGTGTGTGAGGGAAAGGGGCTTGATGTGTTTTCCAGTTTGTTATAGCAGCTTTAATCAGGTAGGGTCTTAGAGAAGGATGTCAACTTCACAGCCCACATAAATGGAGAGCAAACTTTTATATGGTTAACGGTCATTTTCCAGGTCCCTAGCATCTTGTGGATCCCTGAGTTCTGCAGTAAGTCTAGATATAAATGCCTGAGCCACAGGGATTTGGATTTGTTCTGGTTTTAAGTACATTTGGCTCTATAGTAGATATGTGTTCACTGCCCATCATGCCAGCCTTAGGGGAATATTCCTCCCCTTTCTATGTGGTACAAGTGAGGGCATCCTCACCGTTCCCATATGAACTAGGCCTGGCCAATCAGAGTATTCTACCTCCTGACCACAATGATTGGTTCAGAGATCAAGAAGGATATGTGACCCAAGATGGTCTAGACTTAACTGTCAGAGAAGGAAAGATGTTTTCTCTTCCTCTTTGGCAAGGTCTCAGGAAAATATAAGCCTATGACTCATGCATCTTGTGGCCATTTTTCCTGAACTTTGAGGGTCAGCCATCTGCTGCAAGAGAGAATACAGCCAACACCTAGGAGCTGAGAGTTGAGAGTTAGAGAACAAAAACAAGAAAGTTCTGATTTATCCAGCCATCCCTTACTCTGCCCCTGGACTCTTCCGGTACATAAAACAACAAAACACATTTTTCAAACTTAAGTTAGTTGAATATGGATTTGTGATTAAAATAGAATATATATATATATATATATATATTTTTTTTTTTTTTAAGATTTATTGATTGATTGATTGATTGCTATGTTGGGTCTTCGTTTCTGTGCTAGGGCTTTCTCTAGTTGCGGCAAGCAGGGGCCACTCTTCATCGCGGTGCGTGGGCCTCTCACTATCGTGGCCTCTCTTGTTGCGGAGCACAGGCTCCAGACACGCAGGCTCAATAGTTGTGGCTCACGGACCTAGTTGCTCTGCGGCATATGGGATCTTCCCAGACCAGGGCTCGAACCCGTGTCCCCTGCATTAGCAGGCAGATTCTCAACCACTGTGCCACCAGGGAAGCCCAGAATATATTTTTAAATTTAAATTTTCAGAAAGATGATAGCATAACTAAAGAAAAGGTATATAACAAAAGCCTCCTCTTCAGATTGTCCCATCTGCCCAGTTTCCACCCCATAGGTTCACAGTGGTTCTTAAATTTTTACATAACCTACGGATATATTTCATGTTTATACAAGCAACTATAAAAATATATCTCTATTTTCCTCTACTTAACCACAAAAAGTGTTATATTAGACATATTGTTCTCCACCTTGGCTTTTCACCTAACGATGTATCTTATCAATCTTTTCCTATCAATGGTGAGGGAGCTTCTCCACTCCTTTATGGGGCTAGATAATATTACAGGATCCATTTTGATCAGAAGGACCTTGGAAAAGCAGGTTGGTTTTGAGGAGTTGGGTCAACTCTATATGAGGAAACTGTGTAGCTCCTTGGCAAGGATTTCTAGGCCCATTTTTTCACATTTCCTTTTTCATATCTTAACAAGCTTACTATTCCCCAAAGATTAACATCAAACTTTAGGGTTACATTTGCCGTGAAAATTATGAATGACCCTATATAATCTTGAAAAATGAACCCAGGGCAAATAGAAGACTGTGGCTTAGGTTGTAAATTGGAGACCTGCAACTCAATTTGGTTCACAAATATGTTTTCTTTGAAGAGTATTTTAAAAAGATTTTTAACTACTTGCTAATGTTTAAAACTTCTTAATTGGGCTATTTCATATTAATATTTTAGTATTTCATTTTTTATATTTCATTTTTTGTTCAATTATGGATTCATGACTATTTATTTTATACTATGGGTCATACATCCAATACTACCTTATTTATTTTGTTGCCCACATTGTTCCAAGTTTGTCTGTTAGTAGTTTTTTCAGGTCGCTTTTTATTTCCCTTTGACATGCCTCATTTTTTTGTTGTTTCTTTTTGTTTTTTGAGCACTTCCTCACTCTCTGGCACTACAGGATGCTCCAGATTCATGCTGAATATTCTCTGCCTTAGTCCTATAATCAGCCATTTTTCCAAGGAGCCTGGTTCCTTTTATTAGAGAATGTCACATACCCCTAGTTTACTGCTGTGATTCTTTTTTTTTTTTTTTATGACTCTACCCCCCTGTCAACTTAAGAGCTATTTGAAATATCAGGGAAAGAGAAAGATACTGTGAATTTTCCTCAGGATTAATGTAAACTTTGTTTTAACATCTGACTCCAGCTTCCTACAAGACAAAGACTGTATTAGTTGCCCCTTATCTTGGAAGAACAGTACTAGAAATTGGAATTTTCAGTCTTCACCTTGTACCCTTAGAAATATTATTTAACTAACATTTTACAATCCATCTGAAGAATGCTAAACAGGTATTCCAAGAATTAGATTAAGTGATATTAAGTATTTTAAGAGCAGGAGCTTCACAAATATATAAGATCGTTAGCATTCTTAGTCTTTGCATTTTTATTAGGAATAGCCAACAGATTTTATAAATCCCATACCCTGAGTTATTCAGTATGTGCATAGCTAGTGTCATTTTTTTTAACTTATCTTAAGGTGGAAAAAAAGATGTTTTTACTCTACACATAAAGTGAATGACCAACACTACAACTAAAAAATTACTTCAGAAAGGGGAAGTTAACTTAGTCTGAAATCTATACTATATAAATGTGAATGCAAAGTTAATTGTATTTTTTTCCAAAAAACTACATTTGTATTTACAGATACAAGGCTCAACTCAACTGTCTGTGTCAAATGACATAATCTGGTTATTAGACTTATGATGGGATTTAAACATTTTAATGAAAGGGAAAAAATAAAATATTCTTTTGTGTAAGTTAAGTTTTGCAATTCAAAGGATTAGTTCATCTGGGTCTCCAGGTTCTTCTTTTCAACATTTGAGTCTTGAAGGTAGTATCTTGGCTTCAAAGCCTTTTGCTTTTGAATCTAACTTTTACTTTGAAACTAACCAAAAAGAAACTAAGTATATCAGAACCATACCTAATCCCGTAGGAGTCAGCATTGCATCAAGTTTATTAAAATTAAAGACTTTTTTTTTCTCCTCCCCAAATAGGCATCTGGTAATAAAAGGCAAATCAGCTGGGTTAGGATAAAACAGGCAATGTTTTTCCTTCACTAGTTCATTTGGAAAAGTCGGTTTGCTAACTGAGAAAAATTAATGAATTTTACTTGTATTAAAATGAAGCTGGTTGCTTCACGGCAACAGTGCGCTCACTTGAGAAAGTCATTACATTTACGTATTGTGTTTTCATGTACATACTTTTGCCAAAATGTATTAGCAAGGAATATAATATTATGGTTCATGGTTCATGTAGTATCTGAAAAGAATAATTGTATAACTAATCAGTGAAAGCAAAGTAAATGTTCCTCTTGGGTTTGTATAATAAAAATGGAATTAAAATTATTCAGCCTCAAAAATGCAAATATGGGGCTTCCCTGGTGGCGCAGTGGTTGAGAATCTGCCTGCCAATGCAGGGGACACGGGTTCGAGCCCTGGTCTGGGAAGATCCCACATGCCGCAGAGCAACTAGGCCCGTGAGCCACAACTACTGAGCCTGTGCGTCTGGAGCCTGTGCTCCGCAACAGGAGAGGCCGCGATGGTGAAGAGGCCCGCACACCGCGATGAAGAGTGGCCCCCGCTTGCTGCAACTAGAGAAAGCCCTCGCACAGAAACAAAGACCCAACACAGCCAAAAATAAAAATATAAAAATAAATAAATAAATAAAAGATTATTTTAAAAAACGAGGGGATACCACTATTTACTCATTAAAAAAAAAAAAAAAAGCAGGGGCTTCCCTGGTGGCGCAGTGGTTGAGAATCTGCCTGCTAATGCAGGGGACATGGGTTCGAGCCCTGGTCTGGGAAGATCCCACATGCCGCAGAGCAGCTAGGCCCGTGAGCCACAACTACTGAGCCTGCGCGTCTGGAGCCTGTGCTCCGCAACAAGAGAGGCCGCGATAATGAGAGGCCCGCACACCACGATGAAGAGTGGCCCCCGCTTGCCGCAACTAGAGAAAGCCCTAGCACAGAAATGAAGACCCAACATAGCAATCAATCAATCAATAAAATAAATCTTGAAAAAAAAAAAAAAGCAAATATAATGCATCTCTACCAGCAGGAAAATAAAATTTTAAAGGCAAAACTTGTATGTTAAGACTAGTGTTTCAATTCTTCTGAAAGTCTTAGTTTGATTCTAGAACCGATCTCATCAAAATTCACTTCATGCATTTTATAAAGTAATCAAATATTTCACTGTTTAAAAAACAATAAAATTATCATTCCTTCTGCTGAACAAGTTCACTGATATTCAGAACACATTCTGGGGAAAATTAATGCTAATCAGTGTAGTGGTAGCAACCAAAATAGCACTTTAATGTATTAAACAGTAATATAAGATTAAATTCACAGTAAACTCAAGAGCCAATAACCAATATCAATTTAAACAGATTAAATCCTGGGAAAGGGCAAAGGTTAGCAATGATCTGAAGCGATAACCAAATTCTATGGAGAACAATAGGCCTTGTATTAGACAACAGCAACCCCTACCGGAAGCTTGAGGCTGCCTGGGCAGGCATTCTTGGAGGCTGCAAGGGAGGATGGGTAGGGAGAATGGATTTGTGAAGATGCTCAGACCTCCACCTGGCAGGTGGAGCTGCCATGGAATTCATGTGCATCAATCCCAAAATCATTTCTTCTCTAGTACTGCGTAATTACAGTCCTCATGTTCATCACCTCGAATTTTTAAAGAGGAAGAAATTGATTCAGAATGTTTTATTAGTAAATATTTAGAGTGCCCTTTTTTAAAAGAAAGCTAAAATTCTGTGATAAATACCTGACATGAAAAAGCAGTATCTGCTCCGGCAAGGATTTTAATTAGGCTTCCTTGGAATTTCCCCCACAGTGCTCAAAATTGTTCCTGTCCTTAGTGGAGAATGTTTTGGAGGGTGCTTTGATCTGACACCCCAACAAGTATGCATGGTGGCTAAATTTATACATCTGTATACATAAACACACATACACACACACACACACACACACACACACCCATATATACAAACAGCATGTTATCTAAGGTTCAAAGTGGAACTGAGAGAAGCCTGGGTAAGATGGAAGGTCTTCACCATCTGCTTGGCCCTTCCTGTTCAGGTTTATGGCTTTTTTTTTTTTTTTCCCCCTTTATTTTTTGGGTGAGTAACCATCCTTAACAAACACAAGAAGAAATATGAAAACTTTTAAGAAACGGTAAAAGGCAATAATTTGACAAACAGACTAGTCATCTATAGAGCATCCTCTTTTTAAAATTAATGTAAAATGCCCAACAGTATTTTGAATTCAGCAATTCAAATAAATCAAACATTTAAACTGGTTTATGTTACATAACTAAAGGAAACCTCCGTCAAGCTGACTTGCTAAAACATGTTTAAATGTCACAAGCAAGAAGTATAGTGATCAGAGAAATAAACTGAAGAAAAATCAGGAGTGATCATTTTAACAGATGGGGGCAGAGTCATAGAATGGAAGAAAGAAGGAAACAGAAGCAAGGACTCAAACTAGGCTTGGCTTGAATAGAGGCCTAAATTACTGTGGGAAACGATCATAGAAACAACTCTCAGCTTTGCTTTACTTTCCGAACACCCATCCCACCACCTCCAGCACCAAATACTTTAGTTTCGTGACTAACTTGTGAATGGTTTTTATAAAAACCTACCAGGGGGCGCATTACACAACCAAGTGGATCCTGTCTCAGAGACCATGTTCATGTTCCCAGTCAGGAGAAGCTGACTTTCCTTCCTTAGAATTTTTGAAGTGCTTGGAGGAGGCCAGGGGCAGCTGAATTGGTTAAACATTTCCTTTAACCCTCCTGCCTGAAACACAGAATAACATCATTTCAGAAAGGAGTCAGATATCTCCTGGGAGCTGTCTGCAGGTGGGAGCGTTTATTTCCTGAGGCTAGAAGCACTCAACACATTCCTCAAAGAAACAAGATCAAAAGTATTTGAAATTACAAGTGCTTAAGGGAGGCAGCTTAGTAGTTGGAAAAAAAACACTGAGTCAGGACAGAGGAGCCCAGGATCCTACCCTAGCTGTGTGCCCTTGAGTGTCATTCAACCTCTCTGTGCCTTAGTTTCCTCATCTGTAAAAACAAAGACATTTGACTGTTTTTCCAGCTTTGATGGCAAAAGAAATTTTAATGAGGATATAGGGTTCAGACGAGACACGATCTAGCAGTGTTTCATAAAACCATCATTGTTCAAGAAGAGAGTGGGTCCACAGAATCAAAGAACTAGAGTTAGTGATGCATCATCCCTGCATTCACTCATTTATCTATTCTTCAATAGGTGCTTATTAAGGATAAATTTATTATGTGTCAGACTCCAAACAGGAAATGGAATACAAATTTGCATAAGACTCAATCTCTTCCCTCAGAGAACGTGCAGCTTAGTGGGGAAGAAAGACAAATTTGTTTTCACAACACAAGGCAGCGAATCCTCTGCTCGAATATGCCACAGTGGTGTAAGAGCATGTCTGGAAGATCTCAACCAGGGAGCCAAGGGTGAAAACTGTCACCAAAGAATGCCTGGAGCAGCAACACCCAAGTTCCCCCTTAAATCGTGAACAGGAGGTAGCCACGAAGAAAGAAGGAAAAAGGGACATTTTTGGCAAAGTGAGCAGCCTTTGAGCTAAATCCCAGAGCAGGGAGAGAATGTGGTAGGTTCAGGGAACTGCGAGCTGTTCAGTGTGGCTGGAGGGCAGGGGTGTGGCCAGAGAAGGGGCTGCAGAGGGAGCAGGAATGAGCTGCTGAAGGACAAAGCTCATTCTAGCCAGGGTGAGAGTAGGGGTGGGAATAGGACAGAATAGACAGGGTTTTTTTTTTAAGACTGGTGGCCAGAAGACTAGTTAAGAGCCTCTAATAAAGATCTGTACTAAGGCCACAGCAGTGGAAAGACAGAGAAGGGAAGAAATTCGCAAATCTTTATCAAGTAGAATTAGCAGGGTTTGGGGGTTGCTTGCGTTTGGGCGTGAAGAAGAGGGAGATGTTGAGGGTGACTTCCAGATGTCTGGCTTGGATGGCTGGTGCCACTGACAGCCATGCAGGATGGAGATCAGTTAGGGTGGGGGGAAATGAAGAATTCTGTCGGGGCCCTGGGTTAATGAGGAATTCAGATGGAGATGTTTTTAGGGATTCTAGAGGGTAAAGGAGAGATTAGAGCCAGAGATATCGATTTGGGAGTCACCTGGAGCACTGTTCCAGAATCATATCCTCACAGCTCAGTGCCCAGAAAGGAACTCTCTTCTCCCATCTTCCACCCACTTCCCCAACCAAGTACTGAAAAGTCCTGTGGAAGAATTCTGCTGGGCTTTGATGATACACCCAACCCGGTGGTCAAGAGAGTAGGCTGCCATGATTGGCAGCCTCAACTAGGACCGTTTACTTGGATGGATGATTTCCCAAAGGATATAAGAGTGCTGTGCAAAGCAGCAAATGTCCCCAACACCCCTCTTTCCATCATTCATTATCTTCCGGTAAGAACTCATTCTCATGACCACATCCTGAAAATTTATAATTCTGGAACTCGTCCACACCAGAAATTCCATTCTCCCATCACAGCCTTTTCTCATCTCACATCTGTCTCCATCAGCCCCAGTCTCATACTCACACTTAACCTAATCTTCAAGTTCATCAAGGACTCCAGTCTGCAGTCCCTGCCCATCTCCCCAGTATACCATCCTCCTCCCAGCTTTACTTCCTTCCCTATCCAGTCTGGACCACACAGGTCATCATTTTTGGTCTGATTGTAGGTTCATACAGGATCACAAGAAACTCATAGAAGACACTGACCAGCCTGAGGGTGGACCATGACCATCCCGAATTGTCTTTTGGACTCAGACCTGAATATTCACATACTCCGTGATATGTCCTCCCCCGAACCCCTAGTTCAGATGATGCTCAGCTTATTGGCCCGCAGCTACCTCTGCATAGCCCCAAACCAAGTTGTTTTAAAAAAGTGAGGTTGAGTTCTTGGCCAAATCCTCTCCTCTTAGGAAATTCGGAAGCGCCAGTGAAAGTTACCACAATTATAAAATGGCAGCTTCACTGTGCCATTAGAGAAATCCACAGTTCCTGGACTTGATGAGTTACTCCATTTATTTTCTTTTTCATTAAGTAATCAATAAATATCTGTCAAGCAAATATTTCAAGATATATCCATAGCCTTTAAATTTTTTATCCTGTAAGCATTTTAATAAATAGACTAAAACCTTTTTATTCTCTCTGCCAAAGTGCCCAACCAACAGGGACCATTGATGAATATGGTGATAAAGAAAAAGAAGGTTACCCAGTTACCTAGAGTTAAATAGTGATATCCACATAAATGAACAGCCATCTGAAGAAGTAAACCAAGACTTTGTCTATAAGTGTGTGACTTAAACCCCACGATTAGAAATCCCCGCAATTCCAATGAAGGTGATCTGGAAATTGTGTTTAGAAAGGGTAAACTTATGTAGTGAATTATATGGTACTAAAACTGGAGATAGGCTGTATGAAATGTCCAGGAAAGAGAGTGACCTCTCTGAATAACAAGGCTACATACATCTCATCTGATTCTGTTTGTTAGTAAACTTGTGATTTTCTGTGGGCAGTTGTTGTTTGACTATAAAAGGAGAAAATACTGGTTGTGCAGATGGAAATGCACCATCTCCCTAGCAGTTATATTTCTCATTGCCAATTAAAATTTTGGTATTAATTTAGCCACCTCTACTGTGAGTTTAGTTATGTGAGTTGGCATGTCCAGACGCTGACTGCATAGGTTGTTGCAGATTCTGCAAAGCGTCAGGTTTGAAAGTCATGGAGAAACAAATGCCGCCTTGTGGGACCCTCCGGCAGAAGGCTTGCTAATCCCTCCAGTCATACACTTGAACAGGATCCCTACAGGGCACCTTCTGTAGTATTCGAAGAGGAGCCCAGTTGATAAGTCAACAAATAATTATTGACCACACTAAACTTAGGTGTGGTTGTTAGTGAAAATGATAATTCCTATTTGTTGAATGTCTACAATATGCCACAAGTAGCTGTAGGTAATTTATGGAGGTACACAAAAAAAGTATGTAAAATTTTGCCCTTGAAACCTTATTTATAACAGTGTGCTATGGACTGAATATCTGTACTCTTCCGAACTTCAAATGTTGAAGCTCTAACCCCTGGCATTTGGAAGTGGGGCCTTTGGGCGGTGATTAGGTCAGGAGAATGGGGCTCTCGTGAATGGGAGTAGTGCCCTTATAAGAAGAGGCAAGAGAGCTTGCTCTCTCTTTCTCTCTACTCTGTGCCACATAAGGATACAATCAGAAGGTGGCTGTCTGCAAACCAAGGAGACACTGCCCGCTCTCACCAGACACTGAATTTGCTGACACTTTGATCTTGGATTCCTAACCTCCAGAACTGTGAGAAATAATAAATATTTGTCATATAAGCCACGCACCCTACAGTAATTTGTTATAGCAGCCCAAGCTAAGACAGTGAAAAACTAGAATTAACCTAAATATTCAACATACAAAAATAAAGTACAATCCCAATTGGTAAAAACATATAAATGAAAAGACTGAAGAACTACACATGAAAACATTAACAGCCAGAATCAGGTGCCCTTTTTTCTTTATCATCTGCTCTTTTCGTTTATTTATTTAAATTTTTTTCTGCAGCAAACATGTATTTTATAATTGAGAAGTTTTCATTCACTGTTCATTCACAAAAAGAAACTTTAATATTACTGTGTAAGTCTTCAGAATCTTTTTAGATTTTATTATTTCAAAGGAACGTAGGAGTTCTTATAAAGTTTACATTGAAATTTTAGATGAAATACAGTTAGACTGTCTTTTAGGCTTACTGAAGACTTAATTTGTCTTTCTGCTTGCTCAGAGTTGGTCTCTCATTCAAAACAAAACCAATAGAGCAACATCAGCCCAATTTTGCTTCATTACCATAGCAACATAATAGTGACGAAAGTATGCAGCTCCTTCCCTCCCTCTCACATATGTGCCCTGTTACTGTCTCTCTTCCACCTCTCATTCACTGCCATTTTCTTCCATCTAGTTTTCTTCATCTTTTTTCGTATGTTGGCTTCCTTCCTCACCCCAAAATTTATGTGTGGCAAAGAGCCTATGTGGCTAATCAAAATGCCCTAAATTCTAAATGCCAATTTGTTTGCTCTGTTTTTACTCTTCAGGGATCCTCCTGGTCAACCATGAGTAAGGAATAGTTATAGTTTCCCTGGGAAGCTCGTCTAATTCATACTTCTGAACACTAGTAATTTCAATATTCAGACTTAATTCAAATGAGCCCTTAGGCAGAGGAGAGAATGCATATTGGGGGAGCTACTAGCAGTAACTGAGTTTAATTGGACTTTGTTCCATTCCCCTGCTCTCAACTCCCCCCACAGAAATACACAATAAATTCACTATTGATTTTGGTAGTTGAGAAGAGATGGGACTATATAACAGGAGCCATCACAGACAAACATTTCAATTGCACTTAAAATATAATCAAGGACATGGACACTGTTATACTCTATGCATAGGGTGTACAGGTGACCTTGCCTACCAACTTTACTCTGGGCTCCCCTTTTCCTACACCCCTTCTTCCTTCCTATGAATTCTGACTTCTCTCAGGTGTCCGCCCTCTTCTGGGAAGCCATGTCCTTCAGGAGGGGCTAGCACCAGCTCCAAGCCTAGATGGTGAGTCTTGATTGATATAAGTTAATTATCATGGCACTATTCTTCTTTTCTTTTTTTTTTTTTCTTTTTTTTTAATTAATTTATTTATTTTTGGCTGTGTTGGGTCTTCGTTTCTGTGCGAGGGCTTTCTCTAGTTGCGGCAAGCGGGGGCCACTCTTCATCGTGGTGTGTGGGCCACTCACTATCGCGGCCTCTCTTGTTGCGGAGCACAGGCTCCAGACGCGCAGGCTCAGTAGTTGTGGCTCATGGGCCCAGTTGCTCCGCGGCACGTGGGATCTTCCCAGACCAGGGCTCGAACCTGCATCCCCTGCATTGGCAGGCGGATTCTCAACCACTGCGCCACCAGGGAAGCCCCATGGCACCATTCTTCTGTCAGGTTTGGCCTAGGCATGGGCAAGCAATGCTCTTTTGGCCAATAAAACATAAGGTGAAATCTGGGACTTCCCTGGTGGTCCTGTAGTTAAGACTCCAAGTTTCCACTGCCGGGGGGGCGCAGGTTGGATCCCTGGTCAGGGAACTAAGATCCTGCATACGGCGCTGTGTGGTCAAAAGAAAAAAAAAGACATAAGGGGAAGTCTGCTGGTGGCTCTGAGAAAGGTTGCTGAGAGGTACAAGAACGTGGCAGTGAATGCTCCACTCAGTCCATAGGCAAAACATTTTGTAGACACTAAGTGCAATTATTTTTTAATGTAATTGTTTTTGAAGATATCTCTCTGAACAATTCTTAAACTGGGTATGCATAATATAGCAATGTGTATTCATATATCTGAACTATTTATAAACTTCAAGCATAGTAAACTGAAAATTATCAAAGTTTAAAAGAATTTATCTTTGGCCTGACACAGTTTGCAAGGTGATAGCTTTTTGTCTAACGTAAATGTAAGGGAAAGATCCGAAGCTGTTCACAGATGAATAATAATAAAGGAGAATTTCAGGCACAAATAAAAATTGAAAAAGAATGGAACTGTTAAAAACCTTTACCAACGCATTCATGCTGACAGCACCATCATTAAGTGGTTGAAATATTTGTTGTCATCAAGAAATTGTGCATCAATGAAAAGCCAGGTAGGCACATAGAAAGAGCTTAGCTGCACTAAGAAGACAGTCTAGGGTCCTGTGGGGAGAGGCAGCGTGCTGGGCAGAAGGTCAGGGAGCCCGGGGGAGTCTGCTGTCAGGAGCGCCAGGTTGTCACCTAGAGAAACAGCATCTCCCTTATCACCCCACCGTGCTTTTCTGCCACACATCAAACACCAGATGGACAGCCAGCTGTCAGAAAACACTGTAACGCTGTCTGCTTGCCTCCTAAATGGGAGTATAGTGTGTGGAAGGTACCGTTTTAAAGTCTTGTACTTTCATGTGAGAAGTGCTCGTAAGGCAGCAGGAGCTCGGGGTAGGGGTGACGTGTTGCAAAAATGTCCAGAAACATCAAACGTTACGCTCTCTGCAGAAAGGTAGGCTCCAGCTTTAGCTGCTGATTCTTTGGCTTAAGCTGAGTCAAGCAGTACACAAAGAATAGACAAAAGCCGGCAAACGACTGGCAGTCACCGTGGGATATGACAAACCAGTGTTGGCTAACTCTGGACATTGTTCCTTCTCCGTGGAAGAGTGGCTGCACCTGCGTCCAGCTGAAGCTTGGCCACGTCTCCTCCTCTGGACATTTGGAAAACTCTCCACAGCAAGAAGACGGGACCCTGGTCACTGAAGGTCCTTGTTTCTGGACAAGAAACATATTTGAATGTTTATTCACATGGAGATTTTATTCCCCAGGCTTCACTGATTTTAAGCTAAGCTTTTTTTTTTTTGTAATGAACTACAAAATGAGGCATGACACAACTGTTTAAAATAATTTCTTCTTGGCTTCCCTGGTGGCGCAGTGGTTGAGAATCTGCCTGCTAATGCAGGGGACGCGGGTTCGAGCCCTGGTCTGGGAAGATCCCACATGCCGCGGAGCGGCTGGGCCCGTGGGCCACAACTGCTGAGCCTGCGCGTCTGGAGCCTGTGCCCCGCAACGGGGGGGGCCGCGATAGTGGGGGGCCCGCGCACCGCGATGAAGAGTGGTCCCCGCACCGCGATGAAGAGTGGCCCCCACTTGCCGTAACCAGAGAAAGCCCTCGCACGAACCGAAGACCCAACACAGCCAAAAATAAATAAATAAAGTAGCTATAAAATTTAAAAAAAAAATAATAATAATAATAATAATTTCTTCTTCAATAAGCGAACCCAAGTGCAGTCTCCTTTTTCTGGAGGCATATGGAATCAGCCATGTGCCTCTAATATTAGCACTTATATCTCTCACATAACCCTTTGACAACCCAAACAAGTCATCCTTTCAGTTACCCATTTACTGTTTACTGTAACGCTAATCCTCACAGACCACACTTTTGAGTGTCTTCTGCCAGCTGTCATGGTATATCAACTTTTTAAAAATATCATTGTTTTCTTCAATAAGAAAGTAAAAAGAAAAAGCATTTTCTTTCATCTATTATTACGGATGTCAAGCATAATAAGATATTTATGGATCTTAAGAGCTGTCTGCCCATAGGATTCATTTCTCCAATGAACATTTCTTTTTTTTCTTTTTATAAATTTATTTATTTATTTATTTTTGGCTGCGTTGGGTCTTCGTTGCTGTGCGCAGGCTTTCTCTAGTTGCAGCGAGCAGGGGCTACTCTTCGTTGCAGTGCGTGGGCTTCTCATTGCGGTGGCTTCTCTTGTTGCGGAGCACGGGCTCTAGGCGCGCTGGCTTCAGTAGTTGTGGCTCGTGGGCTCTAGAGCACAGGCTCAGTAGTTGTGGCACACGGACTTATTTGCTCCGCAACATGTGGGACCTTCCCGGACCAGGGATTGAACCTGTGTCCCCTGCATTGGTAGGCGGATTCATAACCCCTGTGCCACCAGGGAAGTCCCCAATGAATATTTCTTAAATGTGTATAAACATCCTATTACACAAGAAGGAGTTACCCATTATGCTTTCCATTTTATGGAAAAGGAAATAAAGGCCAGTTGCATGATTTCTGCAGATCCTTACCATCCTTTCTGCATTGGGGACATGAGAAATTCCAGGAATACCACCCATTAAATGACTTAATTGCTATTATATTGTCATTTATCAGTGTAGAAACAGTATTGAGAAACCTGCACATTTCAAGCCTTTATAGAATGCAAAATTGTGGAAAGAAAAAACACTTCTTTCATCACTTCTTCTTTTGGATTTTCTCCTGTGTCAATTGTAGGATAGGAGCACTGACCACTGTTCACAGCTCCAATGTGATCCTGGGCATCTCTGAGACAGGCGCTCCCTGGGCAGGAGATGTCTAGGGGTGGGTGAAGCCCTCAGCATGCTGAAAAAGCAGACACAAAGAAAACTGTCATGTTAGGCTTTCTTTCTTATTTGTAGTTATATGGTTGGAAGATCCTCCTTTGGGTCAAGTATCTGTCCATTTCTACACAAGAACATGGCTGTTTTTATGTTCACAAAACACTCTCTTCAGAAGTTGACCTTCAAATATCCTTGAAGGTAGAAAGGCAAACAAATGTGCTATTGCTCGCTTAGATGACACAGGGTACCTCTCAATGTTTGGTCTAATCTGCTAATACCCTGTAGCAGGTGGGAACAGTCAAAAGAATTCCCACAGGAGCCATTTTCTCATTTGAACAAGATGGAAATGGCACTGGATTAAGTTCAAATATCGTCTGTGACTATAACATGTAAAGACAGTAAAGAAGTTTATAGTACTGTGGTGACCACCCTTGCAACAATTACTATCTCTTAAAATCCACCCTTATAGCCTATTCCCACAACTTGGTAAGAAAATACAGTGTGAAAGGGCTAACAACATAGATATATCATAGTAGATCTAGTAATCCACATATGTTTTAGCAAGTCATTCACAGAGTCCAATTTTAAAAGATAAAACAAGTCAAAATGACACTGTGATTGTTTTTTCATGGTCAATCACACATTTCCTCAGCATGAACTATAACAGTCATCGTGAGACATGCAAGGGGCACCAATGGCAGTGGTGGAAGCAAAAGGCTCTGGCAGATACAAGTCAACATTTGCCACAAATAATTTCCATGGAAATTCACGGTTGGGTAATTTGTACACAAGATGACATCAAGAATAAAGTAGTAGATAATCTGGTTTCTGAGTACAACTAAACAACTGAACATATAGGGAATGCACAAATCTTGAACAAATATAGTACTGATGAGATTATAAGTTCTTCTAACTTGTACAGTCATACCAGCCAATAGACTCAACACAGATGTTCTAAGATTTTATAAACCAATAAATCTGGAGAAGTAACTGATACCACTGTCCCAGTAAAAACATCACAAAAATAAATAAGATGTTAGTTTGGGCAGAGGAAAAGTTAAATGAAGAAGCGTAAAAGTAAGACAAGTAATCATCTTGGTAGGTCTGGTTTCATGTAGACTGGTGACTCATTTTAATGACAATTCAGCAGATAGTATCTTTTTTGTTTAATTAATTAATTAATTTATTTATTTATTTTTGGCTGTGTTGGGTCTTCGTTTCTGTGTGAGGGCTTTCTGTAGTTGCGGCAAGCGGGCGCCACTCTTCATCGCGGTGCACGGGCCTCTCACTATCGTGGCCTCTCTTGTTGCGGAGCACAGGCTCCAGACACGCAGGCTCAGTAGTTGTGGCTCACGGGCCTAGTTACTCTGCGGCATGTGGGATCTTCCCAGACCAGGGCTCGAACCCGTGTCCCCTGCATTAGCAGGCAGATTCTCAACCACTGTGCCACCAGGGAAGCCCCAGCAGATAGTATCTTAAGGATATTTCTATGCTAACAACAACTTATTAAGTACATACTGTCATATGTACTTTACAGCTGTTTCAACCAAGGAATAGTCGTAATAAAAACATGAAAGTATAGAATATAGTGTTTCTGATGTCTTAAAAGAAATCAGAGCAAATAGATACAGCCTTTATCATATAGCAAACACAATTGATTTTAAACTTGACTCCTTACTGAATCTTTATTGTCTCTGCTCCATGTTATGTTCTGAGTGAAAGGTACAAATTAGGGAAATACAGGAAATAGCCTGAGTAGTATCGATACAAAACATCTGGTGGCAAAACAATATGATCGGTGTTATAATACAAAGAAGAATATGCCATAGTTACCAAGGAAGACTATAAGTGGTCCTTTTCAATGGGAGAAGGAAAGAAAACATGAAAGAATTCTGATCCTGAGGATAAAGATTTTCCTGAAGCAGCATATTTCCCAGAGGATAAAACAAGGGAAAGCAGAGACAGTGAGACAGGAGTTAATCAAAGGAGCAACATTTGAAAAACAACTTAGGTTAAAAAAAACTGGTAGAAGAGTTTTTGGATATTTGATTAGTTTTTCTTCAGTGGAAAGAAATTTTTAATTATGTGCAAATGTGTAAAGTATAAAAAAATTCATTATTTAAAAATTGAGAATAAAATAATATAGCAAATGTGAAAACACTTTGATAAACAAAAAGAACTAGACAACTGCAAAGTGTTATTTTGCATTCTGTGCCATTTTCCATGATATTTGTATTCATGAAAATGCTTGTCTTGCTATTACTAATAATTGTCAATAACAATGTGATGCTGTAGGTAATTGACAATAATGTTTGAACATATGTTTGTCATTGATGTTAAAGTCAATATAAATTTAATTGTTCTATTACAATTATTGAATAAGATTTTTTTCTTTGTATATGCTTAATTATGCACTTATTTTCAGTTTTCCCTCAGAAGGAGTATTAATTTCAATTAGTCATTTTTAAAAATTGCTTTTACTTGCTCCATAAGAATGAAACTCAATGACCATAATTTCAGTAATTTTTATAGTATTATAGGGATGTTATCTAGCCTAATTATATCCCTTCTTTATCTTAGGAAAGTGAATGTGGGGTAATTGTTCACTATAAATAATCTATGCCTATGAATGGTACTCTAGCTGAAGCAAAGGAACTAGTTGGTGGAGGTGGTCATCTGGAAATTGAGAATTTAAAAAATTCAGTCAACCAATTAAATAAACCCCACCTCTTAGGTTTACCTGATAGAGACACAGGTATTGTTCTGCTTTCAAAGTCAGCCTCAATATCATAATATATTTTTACCTCTATGGGACTGTATGATTTCTTCACCTTACCATTGTATCAAGAAATTAAAAGTATAGGAAGGATCTTATATATTAATATATTTTTTCTTACTTTGACTCCCAACTAAGCTGCCATCTTATAATTTTTTTTTAATTTATGAAAATGTTGAGACTGTACTACCAAAATACACAATTTCAACACATTTACACATGTTTTTACTTCCAGGTGAGAAATGAAACAGTATTGCTGAGAAAATTATTAGAAATTTGAACTATATCTCAGTCGTGACTGCCTTAAAATCAATATCATTTTATTTGAACAAACAGCAGCAAAATTCATTAAGATAGTACCCTAGCAATTCAGGATACATTATAGCTCAATTGTGAATTTGTTAGATCATTTGGACAAATTGTTTCAACAGTTTCCACTTCTGCCTCATGTAAGTATAATAAGCATAATCATCCTTGTTGGATGCTATGACTTTGAAGAACATGTTTTTAGAAAAACTTTCCAGATCCTTAAGTATCTAATACAAGAGAGGAAAGATATAATTTACAAAAGTAGTATTTGTCAAGAGGCAAGCTTTTATCTCATGTATTTGAAACCATGCCCTTATCCCTAGAAGGGTAGCATTCACATACATCTTCAGAGGAACACGGTACTTTATGAAATAAAATCCAGAATAGGCTTTTAAAAATAATAAAGAGATTGGGGAATAAAGCAGATGAACCGATTTAATTGCCTGAATCCTGAGAACTCTTTTATTCATTCCACCTAGTGTCTAAAACATGCCAATGCCATGGATTCCTTTGTTGACCTTGTTTTGAATTTCCCAAGTGAAAAACATACCCGAGAAGCAAAATTCAATTTAGAACTAACTACTGCGAGAGCCGTGGACATGACTGGTCATGTTAAAACAACGGCCTGCTTCTCCCCATGTGTGCGGGCCACCCTGTCGCCCCTCACTGCACCCAGTTGTCCCAGGGATGATGTTTCCATGGCTATCATCTACCACCTCTCTGCACCTGCAGCCTTATTAGACAAAAACTGCTGTTTCTGAGTAAAAGAGTGCTTGCAAAGCCACATAATTATCTTTCGTGCCTTCAATTTCTAAGAATTTGATCCCTAGGTAAAAACAGCCGTTTACCTGTCTTCATAGGTCTTTTTATTTTCAGTTTTATTTCTAATGATTTTTTACATTATTGGATATGCTACCCTCTCCTCCACAATGTACACCCTCTTTCCAATAGCTTTTGTCTAATTCTGCCATAAACCTCTGCTAACACGATCACCTGTTTGTAACTAACCATTCCTTTTTTCTGAATGTTCTTTAAGACAGAAAACCCCCCAAGAATACACACAGCTGGCTAAAAGTACACCATCAGGTGATCATACCGCAGGCAGAAACTGCTAAGAAATACCAGAGGTGAAAAGGAAATTCTGCTTTTCAGATCCAGTAAGGTAAGAACTGTCTTAGAATAGCACAGAATTAGCAGATGTTAAGCCTTGGGTCATTGCTAGAAGATGTATTCCAAATCATTGACCTTGGGGAGCTCATCAAATTTACCAGAATAACTTGGTCTTTCAGTTCTGCCTGGTGTGTCCCGAAGAAAAGAAATTAACTACAGATTAGGTTTGGAACTAAAAGAGATTTGTAGATTCACAATGCTTGCCTGTGTCTAGTAGCTTTAAGAGGTAAGTTTCCTTTTGTTTCAAAGATATTATTCAGCAATTTTAAATACTTCTTTTATAAAAATCAGATCTTCTTTTCAAAAATGCAACATGAAGTTTGTTGATTATCAGAGTACTCTTTAAAAATTAAAATATTTCTCTTTTATATTTTAAGTATGAAAAACTAATGATTTTTAATTTGTGCCTTCAGCTATTCGTGTTGTGTTAATTTAAACTGTATAGACTTAAACTGTATAACCGCCATGCTCCTAACAGGCAATTTTATATCACAGAGAATGACATTTCCAGTTTGCAATAAGTAGATTCCCTTCTCAGGTCCAGAGTCACATACTGCTTATAAAGATGTGTGAAAAGGATTTTTTAGTTGTGTTAGACTGTGTGCATTGACATTAATAATATTAGAAGGTGGGAAATAAATTTTCCTGATTTATGCAGTATCCTCTTAATATTTCTGGAGGATAAAACTAGTTATATGGGGGCTGGGGGATAATGAGACAGATTCCTGAAATTGCAATTATCAATCAAAATATCAATTATAAAATATCAGTTATGACAGTACCCCTGCAACCACTTCCAGAAAACAAACAATATCCTTGTCTTCAAGCCACCTCAGTGTCTTAAGAGGCCTCGCATGCTAGCTTTTCCACTCTCCATTTAAGGCGCCATGATGATGGGCACTTCCTCACTGAGTGTATAATTCACTGACACTCAGAACATCAAGTCAGGAAATTTGTTGACAAGTGACTCAGTGTCACAAAGTTAGGAATACTGTAGCCTATGGGGGTCTTTTTAACTTTCCAAACCCAAACATTCTCCAACATATTCATTTTTCATTGAAGATAGGTGGAGTTCCAGTATTCACATCCTTTAAACCTCTCAGCTCCATAAATCTCATAGTATTTAAGTGGCAAGCGACTCAATTCATATTGTACCACAATCTAGATAGTTCAAGGGCCTCTGCTAGTGTGGTTATTCTTTCCTCCTTCAAGTTTCCTGAAGAGGAAGGGGAGGAACTCATATTTACTGATGTGCTTGTGGGACTCTACTAGGTACTTGCAAATTCGCTCTGTTTTTGAGTGCTTATTATATACGGTACACTATATGAAGCTCTAGGGATACAGTGGTGAACTAAATGAAATAAGCCAGACACCAAAGGCCACATATTGTATAATTCCATTTATATTCCATTTAGTTCTTACAACAGCCCTGTAAGGTAGATATTGTTAGTTCACATATTACAAATAAAATTGAACTATCTAAATATTTTAACTCATAAAAACATTAAAAATTAAGTCATTTTACTGTGTGTTTAAAAGGAAATCTAGTAAGTATATCTTTTTCTATGTTGAAAGAAAAGGAAATCTGGATTTTTTTTCCCCCTATTGAAATCTAACAGTTTCTTTTATTCTTAAATATTGATGATGTGTGGGTCTGGCTCTTGACAAGCTCACAAAATGAAATCATAACAATAAAAAGAAAAGTAACCCAAGTAAAAAGTGGGCAAAGGATCTGGATAGACATCTCTCCAAAGAAGATATACAAAGGGCCAAGAAGCACATGAAAAAATGCTCAACATCATTAGTCATCAGGAATATGAAAATCAGAACCACAAAGAGATAGCACTTTCCACCAACTAGGAGAGTTTAATCAAAAAGACAGACAATTAACAAGTGTTGGCAAGAATGTGGAGAACTTGAAACCCCCATACATAGCTAGTATGAATGTAAAATGGTGCAGCTGCTGTGGAAAACAGTTCAGCAGTTTCTCAAAAAGTTAAACATAAAATTACCATACCACTTCTAGGTATATTCTCAAAAGAACTGAAAACAGATACTCAAAAAAATGCTTGTACTTTATTCATAGCAGCGCTATTCACATAGCCAAGAGGTGGAAACAATCCAAATGTCCATCAGTTGATGAATAGATAAACAAAATATGGTATATCCATCCATACAATGAAATTTAGCTATAAAAAGTGATGCAGTGCTGATATTCCTACAACATGGATAAACCTTGAAAACATTAAGCTAAGTAAAATAAGCCAAATACCAAAGGCCATATATTATATGATTCCATTTATATGAAGTGTCCAAAATAGGTAAATCTATAGAGACAGAAAGCAGATTAGTGGTTGCCAGGGGCTGGGGGAGAGGGAGAGCGACTGCCAATGGTATGGGATTTCTTTTGAGGGAGATGAAAATGTTTTAGAATTAGGTAGTGGTAATGGTTGCACAACTTTGAATATTAAAAAAACTTCTAAATAGTATACGTAAAAGGGGAAATTTTATGGTATATGAATAATATGTTATTATTTTTTAAGAATTAAAGTGAGCTGGACCATTGTCTAATATAAATCTTAAGAATACAGTTCCTGTTCCTCTTTACCCCAGAACAGATCTAACACCACTGGCCTCAGTGTATTAAGTCTGACGGCACACGTAGCCTCACATTTCCTCAGCTTGTTTTAGAAATTATTTCTGTGAAGTTTTGAGTTTGGAGTTTTGAAGAAAGGCAGCAAAATGCAGGAATTTGACTGTGTATCAACCTGGTGGTTTGAGCTTTAGATTCTTTGGAAACAGCAACTCATGATTTACAACATCTCAGGTCTAGGTACTTTATATTTTGTACTCCAATTCCTACAGACATAAATGGGATAAGCTTTTTGAAAAAGGATTTTTCCTTTGGAGATGTGTAAAAATATTAAGGATAATTTTACTCAAGTCAGATGAGAAATGCCTTGCAATTTCAGTTTTAGTAAAAAAAAAAAAAATTGTGTGTATGTATTTGTGTGTGTGTGCAATAGAGAGAATTCACATATCTTCAGGTTCCATTGGGCTTACAGTGAGATTTAAGCAAAATATTAGATGAATGTCCCCAATTCTTAGCATATTTGGCATTTTACAGAATCTGGTCCTGTGTGAAAAGAATTTTAAAGGGGGTGATATTTTCACATTTCTTCATTAGTAGATATCAAGTAATCTTTGACTTTGGACTTCCCTGGCGGTCCAGTGGTTGAGACTACAAGTTCTCAATACAGGGGAAACTAAGACCCTGCATGCCGCCTGGCGCAGCCAAAAATAAATAAATAAATAAATAAATAAATAAATAAAAAAAATCTTTGATTTATAAAAGGTTTTCCGGTCCCTGGGAGTGAGGAATTGGGTTGGAATGGGTTAATTAATTAGAAATTAAATAGGCTAGGAATTGATTGGTTAGGATCTGATAGACTTACCAGTTCTTTAAACTAGCAGCACTTTTGTTTTTTGTTTTGTTTTGCTTTGTTTTATTGTTAGATGTGGTTTATTTGTGACTTTTTCTATCTATTATTTTTTTTTTAACATCTTTATTGGAGTATAATTGCTTTACAATGGTGTGTTAGTTTCTGCTTTAAAACAAAGTGAATCAGCTATACATATACATATATCCCCATATCTCCTCCCTCTTGCGTCTCCCTCCCACCCTCCCTATCCCACCCCTCTAGGTGGTCACAAAGCACCGAGCTGATCTCCCTGTGCTATGCAGCTGCTTCCCACTAGCTATCTATTTTACCTTTGGTAGTGTATATATGTCCATGCCACTCTCTCACTTTGTCCCAGCTTACCCTTGCCCCTCCCCGTGTCCTCAAGTCCATTCTCTACGTCTGCATCATTATTCCTGTCCAGCCCCTAGGTTCTTCATAACCATTTTTTTTTCTTTTTTAGATTCCATATATATGTGTTAGCATACGGTATTTGTTTTTCTATTTCTGACTTACTTCACTCTGTATGACAGACTCTAGGTCCATCCACCTCACTACAAATAACTCAATTTCGTTTCCTTTTATGGCTGAGTAATATCCCATTGTATATATGTGCCACATCTTCTTTATCCACTCATCTGTCGATGGACACTTAGGTTGCTCCCATGTCCTGGCTGTTGTAAATAGAGCTGCAATGAACATTGCGGTACATGACTCTTTTTGAATTATGGCTTTCTCAGGGTATATGCCCAGTAGTGGGATTGCTGGGTCGTATGGTAGTTCTATTTTTAGTTTCTTAAGGAACCTCCATACTGTTCTCCATAGTGGCTGTATCAATTTACATTCCCACCAACAGTGCAAGAGGGTTCCCTTTTCTCTACACCCTCTCCAGCATTTATTGTTTGTACATTTTTTGATGATGGCCATTCTGACTGATGTGAGGTGATACCTCATTGTAGTTTTGATTTGCATTTCTGTAATGATTAGTGATGTTGAGCATCCTTTCATGTATTGGTTGGCATCTATATATCTTCTTTGGAGAAATGTCAATTTAGGTCTTCTGCCCATTTTTGGATTGGGTTGTTTGTTTTTTGGATATTGACCTGCATGAGCTGCTTGTAAATTTTGGAGATGAATCCTTGTCAGTTGCTTCATTTGCAAATATTTTCTCCCATTCTGAGGGTTGTCCTTTTGTCTTCTTTATAGTTTCCTTTGCTGTGCAAAAGCTTTTAAGTTTCATTAGGTCTCATTTGTTTATTTTTGTTTTTATTTCCATTTCTCTAGGAAGTGGGTCAAAAAGGATCTTGCTGTGGTTTATGTCATAGAGTGTTCTGCCTATGTTTTCCTCTAAGAGTTTTATAGTGTCTGGCCTTACATTTAGGTCTCTAATCCATTTTAAGTTTATTTTTGTGTATGGTGTTAGGAAGTGTTCTAATTTCATTCTTTTACATGTAGCTGTCCAGTTTTCCCTGCACTACTTATTGAAGAGGCTGTCTTTTCTCCACTGTATATTCTTGCCTCCTTTATCAAAGATAAGGTGACCATATGTGCATGGGTTTATCTCTGGGCTTTCTATCCTGTTCCATTGATCTATATTTCTGTTTTTGTGCCAGTACCATACTGTCTTGATTACTGTAGCTTTGTAGTATAGTCTGAAGTCAGGGAGCCTGATTCCTCCAGCTCCGTTTTTCTTTCTCAAGATTGCTTTTGCTATTCGGGGTCTTTTGTGTTTCCATACAAATTGTGAAATTTTTTGTTCTAGTTCTGTGAAAAATGCCATTGGTAGTTTGATAGGGATTGCATTGGATCTGTAGACTGCTTTGGGTAGTATAGTCATTTTCACAATGTTGACTTTTCCAATCCAAGAACATGGTATATCTCTCCATCTGTTTGTATTATCTTTAATTTCTTTCATCAGTGTCTTAGAGTTTTCACATACAGGTCTTTTGTCTCCTTTGGTAGGTTGATTCCTAGGTATTTTATTCTTTTTGTTGCAATGGTAAATGGGAGTGTTTCCATAATTTCTCTTTCAGATTTTTCATCATTAATGTATAGGAATGCATGAGATTTCTGTGCATTAATTTTGTATCCTGCTACTTTACCAAATTCATTGATTAGCTCTAACAATTTTCTGGTAGCATCTTTAGGATTCTCTATGTGTAGTATCATGTTGTCTGCAAACAGTGACAGCTTTACTTCTTCTTTTCCAGTTCGGATTCCTTTTCTTTCTTTTTCTTCTCTGATTGCTGTGGCTAAAACTTCCATAATTATGTTGAATAATAGTGGTAAGAGTGGACAACCTTGTCTTATTCCTGATCTTAGAGGAAATGGTTTCAGTTGTTCACCATTGAATGATGTTGGCTGTGGGTTTGTCTTATATGGACTTTATTATGTTGAGGTAAGTTCCCTCTATGCCTACTTTCTGGAGGGTTTTTATTTCAGTGTTTGTGATTGGTCTCTTATATTTTCTATTTCTTCCTGGTTCAGTCTCGGAAGGTTGTGCTTTTCCAAGAATTTGTCCATTTCTTCCAGGTTGTCCAATTTATTGGCATATAGTTGCTTGTAGTAATCTCTCATGATCCTTTGTATTTCTGCAGTGTCAGTTGTTACTTCTTTTTCATTTCTAATTCTATTGATTTGAGTTTTCTCCCTTTTTTTCTTGATGAGTCTGACTAATGGCTTATCAATTTTGTTTATCTTCTCAAAGAACTAGATTGTAGTTTTACTGAACTTTGCTATTGTTTCCTTCATTTCTATTGTTTCTTTTTCATTTACTTCTGATCTGATCTTTGTGATTTCTTTCCTTCAGCTAACTTTGGGATTTTTTTCTTCTTCTTTCTCTAATTGCTTTAGGTGTAAGGTTAGGTTGTTTATTTGAGATGTTTCTTGTTTCTTGGGGTAGGATTGTATTGCTATACACTTCCCTCTTAGAACTGCTTTTACTGCATCCCATAGGTTTTGGGTCATCATGTTTTCATTGTCATATGTTTCTAGTTATTTTTTGATTTCCTCTTTGATTTCTTCAGTGATCTCTTGGTTATTTAGTAGTGTATTGTGTAGCCTCCATGTGTTTGTATTTTTTACAGATTTTTTCCTGTAATTGATATCTAGTCTCATAGCATTGTGGTCAGAAAGGATACTTGATACGACTTCAATTTTTTTAATTTACCAAGGCTTGACTTGTGACCCAAAATATGATTTATCCTGGAGAATATTCCATGAGCACTTGAGAAAAATGTGTATTCTGTTGTTTTTGGATGGAATGTCCTATAAATATCAATTAAGTCCATCTTGTTTAATGTATCATTTAAAGCTTGTGTTTCCTTATTTATTTTCATTTTGGATGATCTGTCCATTGGTGAAAGTAGGGTGTTAAAATCCCCTACTATGATTGTGTTATGGTCGATTTCCCCTTTTATGGCTGTTAGCGTTTGCCTTATGTATTGAGGTGCTCCCATGTTGGGTGCATAAATATTTACAATTGTTATATCTTCTTCTTGGATTGATCCCTTGATCATTATGTAGTGTCCTTCTTTGTCTCTTGTAATAGTCTTTATTTTAAAGTCTATTTTGTCTGATATGAGAATTGCTACTCCAGCTTTCTTTTGATTTCCATTTGTGTGGAATATCTTTTTCCATTTCCTCACTTTCAGTCTGTATGTGTCCCTAGGTCTGAAGTGGTTCTCTTGTAGATAGCATATATATGGATCTTGTTTGTGTATCCATTCAGCCAGTCTATGTCTTTTGGCTGGAGCATTTAATCCATTTACACTTAAGGTAGTTACTGATATGTATGTTCCTATTACCATTTCCTTAATTGTTTTGGTTTTGTTATTGTAGGTCTTTTCCTTCTCTTGTGTTTCCTGCCTAGAGAAGTTCCTTTAGCATTTGTTGTAAAGCTGGTTTGGTGGTGATGAATTCTCTTAGCTTTTGCTTGCCTGTAAAGGTTTTAATTCCTCTATCAAATCTGAATGAGATCCTTGCTGGGTAGAGTAATCTTGGTTGTAGGTTTTTCCTGTTCATCACTTTAGATATGTCCTGCCACTCCCTTCTGGCTTGCAGAGTTTCTGCTGAAAGATCAGCTGTTAACCTTATCGGGATTCCCTTGCATGTCATTTGTTGTTTTTCCCTTGCTGCTTTTAATATTTTTTCTTTGTATTTAATTTTTGATAGTTTGCTTAATATGTGTCTTGACGTGTTTCTCCTTGGATTTATCCTGTATTGGACTCTCTGTGCTCCCTGGACTTGATTGACTATTTCCTTTCCCATATTAGGGAAGTTTTCAACTATAATCTCTTCAAATATTTTCTGAGTCCCTTTCTTTTTCTCTTCTTCTTCTGGGACCCCTATAATTCGAATGTTGGTGCATTTAATATTGTCCCAGAGGTCTCTGATACTGTCCTCAACTCTTTTCATTCCTCTTTCTTTATTCTGCTGTGCAGTAGTTATTTCCACTATTTTATCTTCCAGGTCACTTATTCGTTCTTCTGCCTCAGTTATTCTGCCATTGATTCCTTCTAGAGAATTTTTAATTTCATTTATTGTGTTGTTCATTATTGTTTGTTTGCTCTTTAGTTCTTCTAAGCCCTTGTTAAACGTTTCTTGTGTTTTCTTCATTCTATTTCCAAGATTTTGGATCATCTTTACTATCATTACTCTGAATTCTTTTTCAGGTAGACTGCCTATTTCTTCTTCATTTGTTTGGTCTGGTGGGTTTTTGCCTTGCTCCTTAATCTGCTGTGTGTTTCTCTGTCTTCTTTTTTTTTTTTTTTTTTATAATTTTTTTTTCCCCTACTTTATTTATTTATTTATTTATTTTTGGCTGTGTTGGGTCTTCGGTTCGTGCGAGGGCTTTCTCCAGTTGCGGCAAGCGGGGGCCACTCTTCATTGCGGTGCGGGGACCGCTCTTCATCGCGGTGCGCGGGCCTTTCACTATCGCGGCCCCTCCCGTTGCGGGGCACAGGCTCCAGACGCGCAGGCTCAGCAGCTGTGGCTCATGGGCCCAGCCGCTCCGCGGCATGTGGGATCTTCCCAGACCAGGGCTCGAACCCGTGTCCCCTGCATTAGCAGGCAGATTCTCAACCACTGCGCCACCAGGGAAGCCCTCTCTGTCTTCTTATTTTGCTTAACTTACTGTGTTTGGGGTCTCCTTTTCGCAGGCTGCAGGTTCGTAGTTCCTGTTGTTTTTGGTGTCTGCCCCCGGTGGCTAAGGTTCGTCAGTGGCTTATGTAGGCTTCCTGGTGGAGGGGACTGGTGCCTGTGTTCTGTTGGATGAGGGTGGATCTTGTCTTTCTGGTGGGCAGGACCATGTCCGGTGGTGTGTTTGGGCATGTCTGTGACCTTATTATGATTTTAGGCGGCCTCTGTGCTAATGGGTGGGGTTGTGTTTCTGTCTTGATAGTTGTTTGGCATGGGGTGTCCAGCACTGTAGCTTGCTGGTCATTGAGTGGAGCTGGGTCTTAACATTGTGATGGAGATCTCTGGGAGAGCTTTTGCTGTGTGATATTACATGGGGCTGGGAGTTCTCTTGTGGACCAATGTCCTGAACTTTGCTCTCCCACCTCAGAGTCATAGGCTTGACACCCAGGCAGAGCACCAAGACCCTGTGAGCCGCACAGCTCAGAAGAAAAGGGAGAAAATAAATAAATAAAATAAAATAAAATAAAGTTTTTGAAATAAAAAATTATTAAAATTTTAAAAATTATAAAGTAATTAAAAAGAAGAAAAAGAAAGAAGAAAGAAGAGAGCAACCAAACCAAAAAACAAATCCACCAATGATAACAAGCGCTAAAAACTATACAAAACAAACAAACAAAAAAACAGACAGACAGAACCCTAGGACAAATAGTAAAAGCAAAGCTACACAGACAAAATCACACAAAGAAGCATACATATAGACACTCACAAAAAGAGAAAAAGAAAAAATATATATATCTGTATATTAAAATAATAAAGGAAGACAGCAACCAAATCAATAAACAAATTTACCAATGATAATAAACTCTAAATACTAAACTAAGATAAACATAAAACCAGAAACAGATTAAATGCAGAAAGCAAACCCGAAGTCTGCAGTTACTCCCAAAGTCCACCACCTCACTTTTGGGATGATTCTTTGTCTATTCAGGTATTCCACAGATGCAGGGTACATCAAGTTGATTGTGGAGATTTAATCCACTGCTCCTGAGGCTGCTGGGACAGATTTACCTTTCTCTTCTTTGTTCGCACAGCTCCCAGGGTTCAGCTTTGGATTTGGCCCTGCCTCTGGGTGTAGGTCCCCTGAGGGCATCTGTTCTTCACTCAGACAGGGTGGGGTTAAAGTAGCAGCTGACTCGGGGGCTCTGGCTCGCTCAGGCCGGGGGGAGGGAGGGGTACGGATGCGGGGCGAGCCTGCAGCGGCAGAGGCCAGCGTGATGTTGCACCAGCCTGAGGCGCGCCGTGTGTTCTCCTGGGGAGGTTGTCCCTGGATCACGGGACCCTGGCAGTGGCGGGCTGCACAGGCTCCTGGGAGTGGAGGCATGGATAGTGACCTCGCTTGCACACAGGCTTCTTGGTGGCTGCAGTAGCAACCTTAGCGTTTCATGCCCGTCTGTGGGTTCCGCACTGATAGCCTTGGCTCGCTCCCATCTCTGGAGCTCGTTTAGGCGGTGCTCTGAATCCCCTCTCCTCATGTACCACAAAACAATGGTCTCTTGCCTCTTAGGCAGTTCCAGACTTTTTCCCGGACTCCCTCCCGGCTAGCTGTGGCGCACTAGCCCCCTTCAGGCTGCATTCACGCCGCCAACCCCAGTCCTCTCCCTGGGATCTGACCTCCGAAGCCGGATCCTCAGCTCCCAGCCCCTACCGCCCCGGTGGGTGAGCAGACAAGCCTCTCAGGCTGGTGAGTGCTGGTCGGCATCCATCCTCTGTGCAGGAATCTCTCCACTTTGCCCTCTGCACCCGTATTGCTGCACTCTCTTCCATGATGCACTTCCAGCTTTCTGCTCTGGCTTGGACCAGTTGAAGTGAACTTCAGAAATTTTATGGACAACTTTTGTCTTTTATTAATCTAGCTCAACCTAAAACAGGCCATGTAGGAATCAGACTTGTAAGAAGAGACTTGTAAGAATCTCCTATTAAGAAATTTGAAGCCAAGTATAGGTCTCCCAGGAGATATGTATGCTTTGGAAAATAAACTATCAAAATAATTATTTGTCATTCTGAACTCAAAGCGAGATGCTCCATTCTTAGCTTCCCATACACCCAAAACAAAGGGTAAGAAAGAAAAAGAATGCTTGAATTATTATTGAATTATAGTCTTTTCTTTGTAAACTTGTGGTCCTCTTGAAGCTCAATGGCTATACACTAAGAAAAATGTTCAATACAGAAAGAACTCCAGACTCAGCAGTCAGCTGTATAACTGCTGGTCCCTTCCCACCTATACTTTTTAAAAAAAAAAAATTATTTTAGTGCATCTAGTCACAATTTTCAAAGATATTTCCATTGGCTATGAACTTGGGTAAATAAGATTCACATTTTTAGGAATCTTTAAAAGGACAATATTTATCACTAGTTAGGTTCAATGCAACATTGATTGTTAACATTTTTGGATATTTATTCAACTGAGAATATAAAATATACAAGAGTTGAATTTGGAATAGTATAACTTTAATAGGATGTGTGATAGACTTTAAAATAAGGTAATATGGAGTAATTTAGTAGATCTATATATGAACGAAGAAAGTTTAGGATGCTGAATTCTAAAGCTATAGAGCCTCCTGGAGATAAAAGTATACGAACAGGGCCAGTTTGAGTATAGTTATGCTCAGCGGCAAAAGAATGAAATAGATCTATGATTCTATTACTCCAAGACACTGTGATAATACAGGAAATAGATTATAAGAATTCTTAATACTCAAGGAAAAATGAACCATTCAAAGGGAGTAGGACAATTTTGGGCAATTGATAATCCTCCTATATTTTTCAAAGCCACTGGGGAGACCAAAGAGACTAGTGATGCAAATGACTACTCCAAACACAATGCCTTAACGTGTTGGGGGTTTGCTTTTTGTTTTGCCAGGTTTCAAACTTATTCATGTCCTGAATCCTTAACCCGAGGGAAAAGCTGAGAATATCCTGGTAGCTCTGGGGATGATAATCATCATGATACTCATGGTCTGAGTTAGCAAATCCAAGACGCATGTGTGGTAACACCCTCCCTCGTGACCAGCATCTCTACCTGATCATGACCCTATGTCCCACATTTGTCCTCAGAACCCCTTTCAGCACAGTACTATAGGCAGCCACTAATTTTCAATTGGATCTGCCTCAAGAGAGCAAACTCATTCACCATAGTACAGTCATCAAGGGTGCCCAGTGGGAGCTGGGGTGGGGCTGGTGACTCATTAAGAAGGGGGCCATCAGGGGCAAAGGAAGGAGGAGCCCTAGAGGGCTAAAGAATGGTAGATTTAATAAGAACAAAAAGTTTACCAAATCTAATTGCTTTCTCTCATTCATAGATAGACACATTGATGCCATATGTGGCTTCTGCAAGACTATAAATGAGGTTATAAAAAAAGCACTCTGGACTTGAAGTCAGAGCGGGGATATTACTCCTGCTTTATCTCAACTAACCACTTTGCTTTGAGTTTTTAGATGTATTTATTATATATTTAAATCTGTGTGTATTCCTGCTAACAAAAGCACTTTATTCTTATTTTGAACATTCCACTGTTAATAAAATATATAATGAAGAAAGTAAGTAAAGATCCATCATAATACCTCTGCTAGGGACATAACCACTGTTAGTGATTTTGTGTCCATTCCTCCATAGTTTTCATGCCTATTTAGTTCAGCTTTTTAACAACTGTATAGTATTCTATGTCTGAATGCATCATATTATATTTAACCAGCCCCCTTACTGATGGACTTTGAGTTGGGGACACTGTTATTCCACTGTAAACAGTGCTTGCAGTGTCCTAGTACATATGTTTCTGTGTACTTATGCAAATATTTCTGCAAGGAAAACCCCTAGAAGTAAAATTGCAAGAATAGAGAGTATGAACATTTAAAATTTTAATAAAAATTGTTAAATTGATCTCCAAATATGTTGTAGCAATTTATACTCTTACCAACAGTGTATTAGACTGCCTGTTTCTCACTTGTTTTTTGAGGAACACAAAAATGATGAGAGAAAATTATTTAAAACTAGACACATATAGTCTTAAGCCATAGTACTTAATAGAAAAAAAATGTGTGTCCAAAGGGAGCAATATCACAGCTGTCAGCTGTCAGGGCAAGCAGATATCACAAATGTGCCTTATTGGACATTTAATTGATTTCTGAGATTCCTCACCATTATCAGAATGGAAAAATAGGACAGTACTTATCTAGTTTCACATTAAAGGAGTGAGATAAAAGGAAAAAGTGAAAACATTTTTAGTGGAGCTTTTTGGGTTCATCTTCAGTTCCAATATTTTGTCTCAAGAGCAAGATAGCACATTATTGAGAATAATGTAATATAAAAAATTAGGTTCCTAAAAGTGACATCCTATTTTCTTCATCAAATACCTGTGTTTAGAAAAACCCAAAATAAATTTGAGTGGAAAAAAAATACATGCTTTTTAAAAATCACTTCTTGTTTAGTTTAAACACTTAACAAGACTGCCTACCTTTATTTGATATTTGTATTACTTAATGCAAAAGGAACTGTGAGGGAGTGTAGCTTAATGGATAATACATTAATTAATACATTAATTAATAGTGAATACTAGTAACTACTAGGATCTTTGAGTACTAACCAGGCACTATGTTAAGTGCTTTACAAGCATTATCTCATTTAATCCTTATTATAACCCTATGAGTTAAGTACTGTTATTATCCCCCAGATCCAATTCATAATTCTTGTTCCCCGATAAAACACTTTAAGCATAGTCACAAATATAGATGCTTTAGATCGTGATTTGTAATGTTAGAAAGTGCCTTAAATCTCATCTTCCTCCTATGGTTCATTTTGCCCTAGGAAGGGGATACTGATTGATTATACCTTTAGTTTTCCTACCTTGGGTATTGTGAGGATTAAACATTAGCACACAAATAGGACATGTAATCTGTTCTGGATTTACTTGACAATGAAAGGGATAATTTCAAGCATAGTGATGGATCATCTCAGCTGGGGTGAGCTGAGGAGGCTGGAACCATGGCCGTACAGTGGCCCTGCTTCACTTCTTCGTTAATGCCCAGGTGGGCAAAACATGGCTCTGCTCTTTTAAAGTTTTCTCAGCACAGAAGAAGGTCTCAACAAGCTCTAAACAAGCAACAAGAACAGATCCTTGGCACTCATGTATAAGCCATGAGGACAATTTACCTCATTGATGAATTATTGTTGGACAATTGAGGGTTGCATTATAATATAAGAGCAAAAAAGAAGAAAGCCCCAATGTACAGTAAAACCAAAACTACATTTGGCAGGGAAGGGATCCAAATAGAAAAAGAAGCTTGCAAATCTTAGTAGGTACATGCTGGGCAGAGCATGGGCAATAACTTTTGACATTTGTAGAAGAAAAATGGCATCACTGAGACAAAGAAAAAGAAGAGAGAAATTGATTGAATGTACAAAGGGGGATTAACATTCATTCCACTTCAGTACAAAAGTATACTGTGTTTGTACTGAAATATGAATTCTGAACAATACTTTATCTGAACCCTAGTCTATTTGCAACAAAGGTGGTGTCCTTGGGGCATATTGAAGAAGTCTCAGAAAATGAGCAGTTAGAAGGAAGATGATAATGAAGAAGCCTTGATGCCATTTGATCAAAAGTAATGAAAGAGATGGAGAGGTGGTGAGTCATCTATGCAACAAATCCTAAAGGAAAGAACATCAGGTATTACTGGCATAATTTTTGGTATTTAATGCATTCTCAAATTGGACTTCATCTACATCTGCCCTTCTTCCTTCATTTGAACATTAGTAGTTAATTAAACTCAGTTCCTGAACAAAATGTTAGGAGTGTCCAGTCATGCTTTTATCTGAGAAGATTCCCCAAGAAAGGAATATCTTAAAATGAATTTCTGGGCTTCAGGTTTCAAACTATCCTCCCTTTCTGGGCCCTTAATTGCTTTCTGTCAAACTGGGAAGTTAATCTGGAATGTTTTCAGTGTGTTCAAGTTCTTGCAAGTTTTATACCTAAAGCAGATTCACAGCTGTACAGAGAACAACCTTTGAAGTTACCATGTTTTGCTAGTATCTCAAATGTTTTGCCTTGATCTGTAGGCACCATTTTTCCTAGGAAAATTTCTAGTGATTGTTATATTTCCTGTCACCAAGTATTTTTATTCTATAGTGTCCATATTTCTTATGAGCCAAGGGTGACAAATATGTGCAAATATTTTGCCAGTTGTGCTGCCTTTGGTAATATAAATGTAAGAGAAACAATATCACTGAAGCTATGTGATTTAAGTTCTCATTATAATGAATTTTGATTAAATAGTAATTTTATATTTCCCTTTTATTTTTACCTTCTGTTATTTGAATAAGAAAGGTGGAGTCATTTGCAAACATTGTGTAAAATGAGAAAGAGGCAGAAAAAAAATCAATTTCTTCATAAGTTTTATTCTTTTATTTGTTACAGGACTGGATTTTGGGAAGTCTTTTATTAAAATATTTAATAACTAATATATGTTTAAAATTTAATGAAATAGCTAATAATATTACACATGAAACTATATTTACAACATGTGATGGGGAAAGAGAAGAAAAGTCAAAGGGAAAAAAGAAAAAGAGAAAAAAAGAGAAAATTTAACACGGAAGATGAAAGTAAAAATGAAAAGGACCAAAATCAAGGAAGAACATGAAAGAAAAAGAAAAGAGGGAAGTAGATAAAAGAAATAGGGGCTTCCCTGGTGGCGCAGTGGTTGAGCGTCTGCCTGTCAATGCAGGGGACGCGGGTTCGAGCCCTGGTCTGGGAAGATCCCACGTGCCGCGGAGCAACTAGGCCCGTGAGCCACAACTACTGAGCCTGCGCGTCTGGAGCCTGTGCTCCGCAACAAGAGAGGCCGCGATAGTGAGAGGCCCGCGCACCGCGATGAAGAGTGGCCCCCGCTTGCCACAACTAGAGAAAGCTCTCGCACAGAAATGAAGACCTAACACAACCATAAATAAATAAATAAATTAATTAAAAAAAAAAAAAAAAGAAATAGAGGGAGGCAAAAAGGAAAAAGGGGGTAAACATGAAGAGATTATTCTCTGCAAATCTTCCTATAGTTGTTGCTATTACTTTAAAATATCTATACTTCACTAAATAAATGTCTTTATTTCCTGAGTACACACAATACTAAAAAAGAGTGGTTCTGAATGCTTTTCTTTCCTGTTATTGTATTTTAAGGGAAAGAGGCTTTTTAAAGTGATCTTTATTTCTCCATGTTCTTGAATACAAGAATAATGCAGTGTGATGATTATTTCTGGTTTAAAAAAAGTACTGTTTGGGTAGATTTTCCTACACTGATATTTGCTGTTAAGGTGTTTATATATTTGTTTATTCTAAAAGACAATTGAATAGCTTAGGGGATACTTCAGCTACCACCACTGAAAGGTGCTAAAAGTGTTGAATAAGTGAATAGACTGTCTACAAAAGCCTTTCTGTATTAAAGTCAAATTACTCTGAAAAACGGGTATCTAACTCTTCCAGAGGACAATGAATACATTTGAGGTTAGAATTTATAACACTGTGTTAAGAGAACGTATAATAATCGAGTCACTAATCTTGATACAAACATTTTTAGCGTAGTTTTTGTGTTTTGAATTCAGCTTTACTACCAGGATCACCTGGTAATAGCAATTATAAATGCTATGCTATCAGTTAGAACTCAGCCTAATGCATTTGCTTCCTCTATCTGGGCAATAGCTTTTTGGTCTACTGCACACCTTGAGCATACACATCAGCTACAATGTGTACAGATAGATGCACAGTGTCTGACACAGAATGTAGAATATCTTTAAAACAAGTATTAGCACTGGGATTTGGATCTGAATTTAAGTTTCCTTTTCAAGGTTTCCTCCTTGTAAGATGGTGGCCTTCTGAATACTGGCCAACTACTTGCAACGCTGGGCACTCAGGCTAACCTGTGTCAGGCTTATAAATTCTTATTCTTCTTGTTTGCTACCTGTGTGTTGGCACATTGTGTTATGTTGGAACAACAGAAGTAGCTAGTGATCAAGCCAACTGGCTACATGACTTTGAAAGTCAATTGCTGAGAAAGGTGAAGCCATGTATAGCCTTCTCTGTAGAGAAGAGCCAAGAAGATTCTAAATGTATTTGAGGATCTCAAGAGAAACAACTGCTGATAGGAGCCCTACTTAGTCTTAGAAAATGGCTGATACTTTATACATACTCAGCGCCTTTTCTCCATGAAGCAGAAAACAGGACATTTTGAAATGTGCAACGGCCCTGCTTCTGAATACAAGGGCACGTTTCATCTATTTCTGGTGACTTTTATTTTCTTTTGTTGTTGGATCCCCTACATAATTGCAAGCATATCGCAGGCAAGCACAATGGTAAACAGTGGGTGGACGCTTCCTCCTCAGATGCAGACAATATCTGCCTGGCTGGCACAGCTTAATTCAGCCATTAACCCACTTTTATATGCTCTTTTGAGCTAACGGTGCAGAAAAACTCTTCAGAACTTAAAGGAGAAGACGTTTTTCAAATTTTATTTTCTAGTCCAAGATGTTGATGAGTCAGTCTGAAAATACTAAGAAAAAAGCAGAAAGAAAAGCCTTCTAGAGAGTCATAAACAACCCTGGGGCCTCTTTCAGAGTAAGCAACATGTGTAATCTTTGTCAAAGTGAAATACTGTCACTCTTAAAGCAACCCAGTCAGATGAAGAAATACATAAGTATATTTCAAGCAGTTTTTCTGATGGCGCTAGGGGATCCCTCTGGATTGCGAGAATTTTCAAACCACAAGCAAGCAGCCCTTCTGTAGGGTCTGAGGGGGAGTGCAGATGCCCCAACCTACTGTCTTTACAGGTTCATTGTTTGCTGTCTGACCTCTCTGGAGAAGTTGCAATCATTTTCTCTCCCGTCTTCCTGCCTTCACTTGTTCCCCCATCCCATTCATTCTTTGCACAGCTACAGCACAGTCTCCTTAAGGCACCCGTGATTGAACTGGGCACTCTCTGATTGAAAGCTTCAGTGGTTGTCCATTCCCTGGAGAACGGATGCACACAACACCCTCTCCCACTGTTTTCTTACTTGCAACATACTCTCAAAAAACTGGACAAAGGGGCTTCCCTGGTGGCACAGTGGTTGAGAATCTGCCTGCCAATGCAGGGGACGCAGGTTCGAGCCCTGGTCTGGGAAGATCCCACATGCGGTGGAGCAACTGGGCCCGTGAGCCACAATTACTGAGCCTGCGCGTCTGGAGCCTGTGCTCTGCAACAAGAGAGGCCGCGATAGTGAGAGGCCCGCGCACCGCGATGAAGAGTGGCCCCCGCTTGCCACAACTAGAGAAAGCCCTCACACAGAAACGAAGACCCAACACAGCCATAAATAAATAAAAATAAATAAATTTTTTAAAAAAACTGAGAAATTAAAAAACAAACAAACAAACAAAACTGGACAAAGTACTTGATGTTTTCTGGACATGCCCTGCCATTTCCTACTGACAAGTCTTTACCCATTTTATTCTCTTCTCCTAGGATACCCACTCTCTGCCAACAGCCCCCTATTCTCCCCTGTTGAGGAGAATACCTGTGAATGTGACTTCATTTGGAAATAGGGTCTTTGCAGATGATCAAGTTAAATTAAGATGAGGTCATTAGGGTAGGTCCTAATCCAAAATGACTGCTGTCCTTATAAAAAGGAAATATGGACACAGACACAGATAGGTACAGGGGGAAGACAATGTGAAGATGGCAAGGTGACAACAGAGGCAGAGATTGGATTGTTGCAGCCATGAGCCAAGGGATGCCAAGGATTGCTGGCCACCACCAGAAGCTAGGAAGAGGCAAGGAAGGATTCTACCCCAGGTTTCAGAGGCAGCATGCGCCTGCCAAGACTTTAATTTCGGGTATCTAGCCTCCAGAACGGTGAGACAATACACTTCTGCTATTTTATTTTTTATTTTTTTGGCCATGCGGCTTTTGCAGGATCTTAGTGCCCTGACCAGGGATTGAACTCACACCCTTGACAGTGAAAGCACAGAGTCCTAACCACTGGACCGCCAGGAAAGTCCCAAATTATTGCTGTTTTAAAGCACCCAATTTGCGGTACTTTATTACAGCAGCTGTAGGAAACCAATACATTTGTCCTTCAAAGCACAGTTCATATGACACCTACTCCATTAAACCTTCCTTGACTTCAATCTGTCAAAGTAATTTCTTGTGCTCTCCTACAGCCTCATAATATTATTTTTACAGCATGTCTTTTTGTCTACATTTTCTGTATTAAATTGTGAGTTCCCTGAGATAACCCTTTATCCATTTATCCACTTAACCTTTTTGTCTCCCCCAGGGTCTACACCTCTGCATTTAGAAAGTTTCCCTTAGATGCTTATTGAACTAAGTGGAATAGAATCTATGTTTTCAAAGATACAAATGACAAACAACTTATAAGAAACTAATTTTAGATAATGTTTTATTATCATCTGTTAACTCATTAACTATTTCTAGAAGAAAAAGCTTAGAAAAAATACAATGGAAAAATGAGGAATGGACAGCAACAGGCAATTCTCAGAATAAAATATAAAAAATTTGGAAAGATATCACATTACTCATAATTAAAGCAATACCAATTAAAACAAGTTATCATTTCCCACCAATCAGATAAATAAAAGATCCAAGTTTGATAATACATCATGTTGGCATGGATTTAACAAAACTAGCATTCTCATACGTGATTAGTGGGGATATAAATTAGTACAACTTTTTTGAGAGTAATTTGAACAAATTATGGTTCATCCATAAAATAGAATATTATGCAGTCCAGAGTAAGAATGGAGTAGAACTACATGGGCTAATAGGAAATGATCTCTAAGACATATTATCATGAGAAAGTAAATAAAAATATACCATGCTATATATAGGATGCTTCTATTTCTCTATAAGAATGTATAAATACATACATATGCTTATATATCATCTGATGATTTTTGTAATGGTATATAAGAAACCACTAATTGTATTTGTCTTTGGGAAAAAGACTGGAAGTTTCAGATAAGAGGAAGATTACTTTTTACTCTGTACTCTTTTTGTACTATTGTAAATTTTACCAGAAGCATGTATAATTATTTTCAATTTTAAACATTTTCTTAGAAAGACTCTAGTATTAAATATGTACATAAAATACTATTTGGTGATATCAGACTCATTTTGCTTATTATAGTAAATAAATGATTCATCTAACATGATTTAATTAACTTTAATTTTATACCTGTTAAAATTTGTAATTTGGAAATTCACTTAATTACCTGTTTTAGAATAAGACATTAAAAATGTGTCACAATTTTATTATGAAAGCAAAACATGATTATGAAAGAAAAATAGAAAATAAAGACAAAAATAAACATTATTATTTCTACCAACCAGAGATTATCAGGTAACAATTCAATGAGTATCTTTCCAGAATTTATTCTATGCTAAAATATATATACACAGAAGGGACTTATACATAATTATAATTTTTCATTGATAATATATCATTTACATAATTTCTACGTTTATAAATAGAATTAGACTTCTAGAGCTGAAGAAACCTTAAAACTAATTTAGAACAGTATAAACAAAAATGACACCTACATACAGCACTGCACACATTTCACCCTCCTTCTTTGCATGCCCATGACAGATTGTTGAGTCATCATGGCACGTTCTTATAGAGTTGAGACAGCCTCAAAGTCATCCTCACAAAGTGCTACACAAAACCACAACCAAAAGATTAAAGATTAAAGTTGTGCAAGGTGGATCTGTTTATTTTTGACTAATCTAAACCAATAATGAGGAGTCAAGTGATTTCTTGACCAAAGCTACATAATTAGCAGTAGATCCAAGGTTAGGAACTTGCTAACATATTATATTATTGTAAGTTTTAAAATACTATTTTATGGAATACACTTCAAAATATTAAGTTTGAAACACTGAAATTAGAAGGTTAAATGAAGTTTGGGGCAAAAGTATGAAATAATTAGATACAGCTAAATTTCTATTTATTCTTTGTGTTTAACCTGCATTGACACACGTGGCAATTTTGCCTCTGCTGTAGCACACTGTCCTAGGAATACAATTGTTCCTCTACTCAATATTTTGAAAGACTGCTATCGATAATTCTAAAAGGTCCTTCAAAACTCTTGTTTATGAAAATCATCTAGGGTCCTGAGATCCCTTGAAGCCCATGGGGTGCATTTTAGAATGTGATGCATAGGAATGTCACCTCTACCCTGAATTTGGGACCCTGGGAGAAGAAAACTATCTGTGCATGATTTATACTTTGGATTCCCGAATTTTTAAGGCACATATTTGTCTGTGGCCTTAACCAAGTGGTGTGTAGTAGTGTCTTAGGCCAGGTTCACATATTGTATCAACAGTGTATTATAGCCTATAATGCACATCCTGGGACCATATTCTACCAATTAACGATGACAAATACTCCCCAGTTGAATCAACAATACTTAACAAGCATTTATTGAGCACTTATTTTGTGCCAAGCACTGTGTTAGGTTCTGAGACTACAAAGATTAGGCAGACACGGTTCCTGGCCTGAAACACCTTGCAGCAAAACAGGAGAGACAGACGTAAACAAGATCGTTTTTTCTACTTTGGATCTTTTCCATGGTTTGTAATTATCTCATGGATGAAAAAAAGAAGAGGCAATATTTACAAATCAAATCTAAGTAATAATCTATTTTTCCTTAATGTTTTAAGAAATAAATGAGCAAATGGGACCTAATTAAACTTAAAATTAAATGTTAATTAAAATTAAACAAACTAAACAGCAAAGGAAACCATTAACAAAACGAAAAGACAACCTACTGAATGGGAGAAAATATTTGCAAATGATATGACGGATAAGGGGTTCATAACCAACATATATAAACAGCTCATACAACTCAACATCAAAAAAATAAACAACCCGATTAAAACATGGGCAGAAGAACTGAATAGACATTTTTCCAAAGAGGATATGCAGATGGCCAACAGGCACGTGAAAAGATGTTCAACATTGCTAATCATCAGGGAAATGCAAATCAAAATCACAATGAGATATCATCTCACACCTGTCAGAACTGCTGTCATCAAAAGGAACACAAATAACAAATGTTGACCAGGGTGTGGAGAAAAGGGAACCCTTGTTCACTGTTGGTGAGTATGTAAATTGGTACAGCCACTGTGGAGAACAGCATGGAGGCTTCTCAAAAAACTAAAAATAGAACTACCATATGACCCGGCAGTTCCACTCCTGGGTATATATCCAAAAAAACCAAAAACACTAATTCCTACAGATACATGCACCCCAATGTTCATACCTGCACTATTTACAATTGCCAAGATATGAAAGCAATCTAAATGTCCATCAACAGATGAATGGATAAAGAAGATGTGATATATATACAGAATGGAATACTACTCAGCCATAAAAAAGAATAAAATTTTGCTATTTGCAGCAACATGGATGGACTTGGAGGGCATTATGCTAAGTGAAATAAGTCAGACAGAGAAAGGCAAATACTGTATGAAATCACTTATATGTGGAATCTAAAAAATACAACAAACTAGTGACTATAACAAAAAAGAAGCAGACTCACAGATGTAGAGAACAAACTAGTGGTTACCAGTGGGGAGAGGGAAGGGGGGAGGGCAACATAGGTGTAGGGGATTAAGAGGTACAAACTCTTCAGTATAAAATAAGCTACAAGGATATATTGCACAACACAGGGAATGTAGCCAATATTTTATAACAACTATAAGTGCAATATAAACTTTAAAAATTGTGAATCACTATATTGTACACCTGTAACTTATACAATATTGTACAGCAACTATACTTCAATAAGAAAACATAAATAAAAGCTCCTGTTAAAGTAAGAAAAAAAATTATGAAACACCAAGTTGTAGAATAATGTCTTTTTGTTTATATTATATTCATAGCATATATAATTTAATTTATTATGTTGTTTATTTATTTCATGTATATGTATTAGATATACCTGTAACACTCGTTATATCAGAGGAGACGTATTGTCTGCAATGGGGCAGAGTGGGAAACTTTCCTATTTGTTTTCCATTTGCTTTTCTTGTTGGATTTTTATATGAAAATATATTATTTTATAATTTTAAATAATAAAAGATATCTAAATAATTTCCATTATTTCAAGAAAAGTGGTATATTTTCTTATGATCCTTTTAAATCATAAAAGTAAGTTTTTAAGAGATTTAGCCAATTTTGAAATTCATGAAATCAATAAATCAAAACAGGTCTGCCTGTTCCCAATGTGTAGCATAGTAAGCATGGTTTATGGTGATTAAAATATTTCTACAAGACCAAGTAGGTGTTAGAAGAAGAAAAAGGTTTGGCATATGTTCCCAATAATTTTGTAAAAAGTGTTTTCTCGAACTGAAAGGACCATCTCCAGTCCTGCAGTTTCTTTGTGGACTTTATCCTATTCCAGGCTTTCTCTTGAGGTCAACCGGAGCCCATGTCCTTTCTAAGGAGCACAAAGTAGATACAAAGCTGCAATTCTATCTGATAGTGCTGACATACTAAGAAAGAAGACTCAGTAGAATCACACAAAATTATTATACTGTCATCAGCACTATCCTATCACACTCTCCTTGTAATCCATGTTTTTACAGGTTAATGGTGAGTACATCAAGCCCTCAATATAAATGGGACACCAGAACAATGAATGCAATCCAAGAATTAATAATAATGATGATAATGATAACAACAGTATTGCTTACATGCAGAAAATACTGTGAGTGACAGAATAAAACAACTATAAGGTAGCTAATAGGGGTGAGAAGATTGAGTGCTGAAAGAGAAAATTAAGAAAGAATTTAAAAAAATATTTTAGCATTATAACAGAAACAGTACTGATATACAAGACATTAGGCATCCCATGATGACAGCATCTGGACAGGTGACTATATTTTCCCTCCACCTTTCACACAGTCTCTGGTTTTGCTTTGTTTTGTTTTTGTATGTTTTTTTATTATGGTAAGATACACATTACATAAAATTTACCATTAAGTGTACAAGTGGCATTAACTACATTCACAATGTTGTGCAATTATCAACATTATCCATTTCCAGAACTTTTTCATCATCCCAAACAGAAACTCTGTACTCATTAAGCACTATCCATTCTCCTCTCCCCTCAGCACCTGGTAACCTCTAGTCTACTTTCTCTCTCTATGAATTTGGCTATTCTAGGTACCTCATATAATTAGAATTATACAATATTTATCCTTTTGTGTCTGGCTTATTTCACTTAGCATAATGTCTTTGAGATTCATTCATGTGGTACCATGTGTCAGAACTTTATTCTTTTTTAAGGCTGAATAATATTTCTTTGTATGTATATATACCATACTTTGTTTATCCATTCATCTGTTGATAGACATTTGGGTTGTTCCTACCTTGTGGCTTTTGTGAATTCTGCTGCTATGAATTTTTATACCACAGCTGGGTGGCTATTTCCTGCTACTTCAAAGGCAAAGGGTTTTGATAAGAGCATATATTAACTTTGGAATGGTTTATTTTGTTTTTGCCTTGAGTGTTTGTACTGTGGCACTAAGGAAGCCACAAATTCAGAGACTTGGGCCAATAACATTAATACAGAGTGAAAGACAAGCCTCTGAGCCCGAAAGAACTCCTTACTTTTATCTAACTTGATCTGTGGTATTGCCATATTTAAAGAATGCGTCAACAATTGGAAATGGCTTGTATGAAAGTATGGAAAAAGCAGAAGCTGAAGATGAAATTTGAAGCTGGAGAACCTTGATAAGCAAACTGTAAATTACAAGTCTATGGAACAGATACATCCATCATGGAGACAGACACAGCAAATTATTACAGTATGATAACACATATTTAACTAAATAAACAAAAGGCCAAATTGTAAACCTTAAAGTAAAAGGTCTTTCTTCATGATCTGCTTGGTGGGCATGCTCCGTCATGTGCTTTATAACTCTGAGGACTTTTTTACTCAGAGTTTTAAATTTAATAATTAGTTGTACATCTATTTGTTTACTCTTTCTCTCCCTTAAGTTCAGTGAGGATGGGGATTGTGTTTATCTTTTGCACAGTGCTTGCTACATTTATACATCAGTCTCTTATAAATTTGGTTGGTCTGATCCACTCAGACCAGAACCTAGAAATTAAATGCTAGAACTTGGAAAGCTAAAGCTGTAGTAGATTTTAGGCAATTCACCAATTTACCTTATAATAAAGTCAATCAGGCAGCCTTCCCTGCAAAATCTTTCCAGCACACCGGGAGCCTCTCAAACCCCAATAGTACTCAAAATTGTTCAAGCACCACAAGGATATGATAGAAATTTTCATTGATATTCCAAAATGATCTCTGTAGAAATGTGCACAAGCTCTTAAGTTACTACAGTTATTTCTTCCTACCAAGATATTGTAAGATTTGAACCATTCTGTCTAAAGTGGAAACTAAAATATAGATGGAATAATGCAAAGCACAAGTATAATATTGTTAATAATTTTCTTAATGACTCATTTACCTTTCTACTCAGATTTTTCAAACAATTTAGAAACCATGATAATGGGGATGAGAAATTCACCCAAAGAACAAACAGAATCATGGAGAATCCCTTGCCTGTTCTCAGAATGGAGCAATGGCCATGGTAGGAATAGAACTGGCATGTCTTGGGTTTCCAATTAAAGGGTTTTTCTTTTTTTTTCCCAAAGAAAGACTATCTTCTGAATATGAAAGTGACCTGAGTGAACTATCTTCCACTGCAAGTCATGTTGCATATGGCAGAAATAAGCTTTGTTAAAGCAACTCCTATAAGCTGCTGTGTATCTCATTTGCCCTCTTGGAAAAACCCATATCCTAACTCTATCGTTCAAATAATATTCATCAGTTCAGATCCTATCAATAACAGTACTAGACCCTGAGGACTCTTTAATAGAGAGGTTTATGAGCATTAAAGAAAAGTACTTTAGAATGACTCACCATTCCTCATAGTGGAAGAAGAAGCAGGTATGGTTTTCCACATGGTTAACATGAGCAAAACTCTTGTACCATTCAGTAAGTTGCTGCTTCTAATTTTGGATTCCTTCTCTCTAGGAACTGTAGAAAACCCTTAGCCAGGGGTAGCTTGAGAAATGGTTATAATATGAATTTTTCTTCTTGTTGGTCTTGAGGACCCTCTTTTGTATGTCCAACTGGGTTACTGCCTACATTTCATATTCTAATATCTGGGTTCTTACTTCCATTAGAGATTTTCCTAGGCTCCCTTGCATAACAGCAAATACTTATATAAAGTTTACTTTGTACCAGATACTGCTCTAAGTATTTACATATTAAGTCTCACAACAAACCTCATGAGATGTGTACCATTATAACTGCATTATACAGATGGGGAAAATAAGGCACAGAGAGGTTAAGAACTTGCCCAAAGTCACACAGCTAATATGTGGCAGAAACTGAGGATTCAAATTCCATGTGATTAACTATTGTTATATTGCTTTTCTAAGTACCAGGTACTTGATCACAGAATTTTTAAGGCTTGCTCCCACCAGTATGCTCAGAAAAATACCTATTTCTATTCCTTTTTTATCCAGTTTGGCATTCTAAACTCCAAATTAGTTTGAGTGGAGAAGGACCACAGGGGTATGGGAAGTAAGACCACATATATACTATCTGTGTTTCCTTTGTAGATGAAATTAAGATCTTTCAGAATTTGCACTTGCAAAAGTACATGCAATTGCCTTAAACCTCTCATTTTCTCATGCCCTTAATTTTTAGGGCCTAGTGAGTTAACCGAAATTACAGTCCTATTTAAGTGTCAGAAAATTAAAGTATGTAAAAGATCATATGTGAATTTTGGGATCTGATCATTAGACCAGGCCCTGCCTTTAGCAATTCATTAATTTTTATTTTTAAAAAAATAGCCTTTTTTTGGAGATTTAATGGATCACATATTCCTAATCAGAAAAAAATAAAACAATTTCCATTTTGAGATATATATCTATAGTGAATCCAGGAGAAAAAAAAAAATACTTTTGGTGTCTCTTCTACAGCAGATCTACTTCCTTGCTTTCTTATCAACTGAAACCAGGCCATATGGTTCCAATAATGGAAAATAGATTCACTTATTTCCAGGATTAAAAAATATAATTGAAATACATGTAAAATTTATTATATGTTTGTTGACACTAAATTTCTTTGCAAAGCCACACTTTTATCACTTAATAAAAAGATAATACATACTGATAAGACTTTAAATGTCTATTGAAAAAAAATCACAGTTGATTAAAAATGTTGAATTATTTTTTATCTTATGCAAAGATATTTTATTGTTGTGCAAGATTGCCCTCTTGTGTTTTCTCTAGCTAAATCATTATTATTTTTATCAATTTAATATTCAGCTTGTAACTTTTCAATCTAAAATTAACTCAGTACTAAATGAACTTCAAAGCCTTATATTCAAAACCATATAAATCAGAAATTAATGTTAGTGCTATGGCTTGTGATACATTCTACTCCTTTAAATCTCTGAATTAATCTATAAAATACTATGACCTAAAGTTAACAAAAAGCAGAGTTAAGCAGAAGTAATTACATAAAGAAAAATTTAGAATTATGTCAAGGAATATAAAACCCTGATATTAACTACCCACTTTACCAAGTTACGGCAAATGCAGCCAATTAGCCTATTAATATAGGTCTGGCTTAATACCCTCGCAGTCAGTTTCTCCCTTTAGCTCACTTAGTTATTATGGGTACATAAAAGCACTGTTAACATTTTTAATTATTTTCTACGATTTTTTCCTTGTATATTAAATTACCAGTTTTCTTTTAAAAGTTGCCTAATTAAAACAGGTACTCTCATATGTTGAAATGTAAATTTGGTACACTCCTTGTTTGGTAAGTCAAATTGACAGTATATGTTAAAAGCCTTAAAAAAGGATTATCAGGTTTGCTTCTAGGAATTTATCTCAAAAGCACAAACTTAAGTACCCCCAAAACTTAATGCCCATACTACTCATCATAGTATTATTTGAAGTGCAAACATTGGTAACAACCTAAATATGGCTGTGTGTTGAATTAGATTGGAATAGAATGATACAATGGAATTTTTTGCAACAATTAAAATTTTAATTTAATATTTAAAATAACACAATTTTTGTTATGATGTTAAGTTTAAAAAATTCAGGATATAAATACATGTGTGTGTGTATCACAATGATCTAAAAGCAGTTCTCCCAAGACTAAAGAAAGTCTAAAAAAAATGCCTTAAAATATTAATAGTGGTTGTCATTTGGGGGTAGCACTATGGTAGCTTTTTCTGTATTTCACTTGTTGGTACTTTACCATGTTTTATTGTTGAATAATGTATTACTGTTATAATGGGGGAAGTCCCCATGTTCCTAATATCAGCAGAATTGAGGTACTGCTTCAGATCAGGAATTTTTCGGGTTTTCTGTACAAGCTCAGAAAGCTTTTGTAAAGGAAACTAAGACCTCAGAAACTAGCTCAGGATGTAGCCAGTTGAGCCACTGAAGAAAAGTAGAGGGGTCCGTAGATCAGTGAAAAAGTGGGGAAAGTTCTTAGGATGGATACTTTCTCTCCTAACACTTCATCATTTAGAAGAGAAAAAGAGTCAGATGATGGATGATTCCTTCTCCAAACACATAAAAGAGCAAACAAAGCAACAATCATTTATTAAATGCTAAATATGTGCTAGGTTGGTTGAAAAGGGTCAGAAGCTAAATGTGATGAATGGCTGAGAGAAATGAAGGATGGCGATAGCATTTCACCTCCAGCCCTCATGTAGGAACTTATCAGCTAGATTGGAGCTAAAGAGCTGGTCTTTCTACATGCAGTCCTGCAACAATTTTCCAGACTGCAGCAAGAGTGATCTTTTCAAAGAGCAAACCTTCAACAGATTCCCAGTGCCCCTGGGGATAAACTCTGAACTCCTTACGGTGGCTGACAAGGCCCTTTATCATCTGGCTTCGGCTTACATCTCTAGCCTCCTCTTCAACTTCCACTCCACATTCCAGGCATTCTGACATTCACCAGGCTTTTCCTCAGGTGTTCTCTCAGGTTGGACTCATCTTGTCTCCTTTATCTAGCTAACTCCTGCTTACTTTTCAAGTGTCTGGTTAAATGTCACCTTCATCGGGAAAACTTAGCTGTACCGGCTGTGTGCTCCTATTATAATCACTGCTTTCCTTGTCAAAGCCCTTTCTGTATATAATTAAATTCTCTGGTTTAATTGTCCTTCTCATCTGGACTGCAGGCTCAGTGAGGGCCAGGGCTGAGTCTGCCCTGTTCACCTTGATACTACAATGCATAACCGGGGAGCAATAAATATTTACTGAATGAATGAATAAGTGGATGAATAAGAGAAATAGCCTAATTATATTCAACTTCTCCAAACTTTCTTTAAAGAGGTACTCTAATTGATGCAAGTGCATATCAAAATAAAGAGGACACATGTTGTGATGGTTGTGGTCTTGGGGATGCTGGGAGTTCTTCACTCAGCACTTTAGTCCTGCATCTTGTACTCACTTAACAGATACATGTGTACATGCACAAATGCTTCAAGAAATTTTTCAAATTAATTTTTCAAGCCTCTAGTGGAAAAAAAAAACACTCTGATACACTGGCCAGTTGTTTTTAATTCTTAAAAAACAAGATACCTTCATTCAACAACAGGGGACTAAATAAATTATGATTCATATAATAGTTATCTTTAAATGCATGGGGAAATAATAATATTATTAATAATATAATATTAAGTTTCTTTACAAAGTACACAAATTACATATATAGAATAAGCTAATCTCTCCCACATAAAAAGAAATTTCATAGTATATACTGTATTTACCTAATAAAAAATTGAAAGGAAATGCATTGAAGAGTAAATTGTGATTATTTCTGAGGATCATCACATGTAAACTGCTTTTCTTCCTTACATTTTTCAGGATTTCTCTCAGAATGAGTGTGTATTACTTTCATTAAAACACCAAGGGTTATCAAAAAATTTCTGTAATAAAATGAATTCTTTTATGTGTAGGCAGTTGTTTCAAAATTTGTTTTAAGACTAAAGGATAGGCATGAATATTTTTCATGCAGCACAGATATACTTAAAAATATTTTATACTGAATAGATTTAATAATGCAATGACCTTTAATGCAGATGCTATGAGGAGACACTACAAAACTATAATCATCTTAAATTTAACTTACATATCCTTATGTTCAAAGTTTTTCGTATTTCTCAAGGGAAAACAATTTTATTAAAGACTATTTTGTGGACTTCCCTGGTGGTCCAGTGGTTAAGACTCCGCGCTTCCACTGCAGGGGGCACAGGTTTGATCCCTGGTCGGGGAACTAAGATCCCACATGCTGCACAGCGTGGCAAAAAAAAAAAAAAAAAAAAGAATAGTTTGCGAAATGGCTTAGAAAGTAAATTAATGCACATATTATTATGCCAAGCACAAATAAAATGACATTTTAAAACAAGACTAAAGGAGAGGTTAGAGGCAATTGACTAACTGTATAGTTCCTGGAAGTGGATTAGGGGAGAGGCTAACCTGGGCAGAATTACCTCTTGAAATAGTCAGGCCATAAGCAGCAGTTCAGACAGCTAGTCTGGGAAAGTCCCTTACCTGCACCACCTATCTCAATAGATCTAGGAAGTTGCTTTTTCTTTTGCTTGAACAATAGGCCCAGTGATAAGCAAAACTGCCCTCCTCCAAAGCTCCCTGAAGTGCAAAAAGACTAAGAAGATCAAAGGGACCATTAGCCACTCCCTGAACTTCAAAGGTTTGTCCTATGGGAACTCTGAGAAGCAGCTGTGAGATTACTTGGAGACTTCCATTACAGTGTATAAATATAACATTACAAATATCTTGGTCACCATATTCTTTTTATTTCCTCACTGTGGTTGCATTTTAGGTTTTACAGTTTTGTACACATATTAAAAGGAGTAACAAATCAAAATATATTAGGACTAGAGACTTACCCACCCCAGTGAGTCCTGAGGCACTATTTTTAGCATTACATTCATATCGTGCTAAGTCTAGCTTTTCAATGTCTTGATCGTTTCTATACTTACTCATTCAGAAAAAAAGTAATAAAACAAGCATTTTATTTCACATAGTTTGTGTTTTAATGCAATATTCAAACAAAATAATTTAACTTTCCTGGACTAGTTTCACAGACTCAGTCCCTGTAATGATCAAAGTGTCTGTTCTAAACCAGCTTTAGGATGGAGCTGACTCTACAAATGGCAGAAGAGAGGAAAAAACCTGGATTCTCAATAATATCATTGAACCAACTAACCCTGAACTTCACCCTGCTTCTGATCTCTTTTACATGATCTAATTCACTCATTTATTTAAAAACTAGATTGAGTTGGTTCTTCTGTTATCTGTGGCCAAAGTACCCCAACCAAAGTTTAGATTTGATTATTAGGCAATGGGGAGTCACTGAAGAGATTTAAACAGGAGACTGACATAATCAGTTTGCATTTTATGAGGACAGTAGTGGCAGAAGTGCTGAGGATGGAGGGTGGGATGGGAGACAGGCTAAAAGTTACTGAGGCCTAACTATGTGCTTTGTGCTAGTCTAAAACACTTTACATGTATTAATTCATTTAACACTTCCAAAATTCTATATGAGGCATGTAATATACTACCCACATTCAGTAAGAGGAATCTGAAGTCCAGAAACATTAAGCTGTCCAAGACCACATAGCTAGTAAGTGGCAGAGCCAGGATTTGAAGCCCCTTTTGTTATTGACATTTCTTTATGCCTCCCTCCTACCCTCCAAGCCATAATCAGAAGAAGTTCATCTTACTCTCAGCCTCAAATAGACCTAATTGATATAAAAGTAAACCCAGCCCCTTTCCAGTAATTGACACAGAAATAGGCTGGCAACTCAATTCTGGTTTGGCTTCTAACCACCAATTCATACTGCATACTTCATAGGGTTATTGTGAGAACTGAATGGGCTACTGCTTATAACATACTTGGTATGGGGTAGGCCCACAATAAACGCTAGCTACTACTATTATGATTGTAGACCACTACTATCAAGAAAAACAGAGAAGGAATGTTCAGAGAAGGGGGGCAAAGGATAGTGGTATGACAGAAGCCAAGCAGAGTTTTCAGTAGAGCACAGCAGGATCAAATGCCATGGAGGAATAAAGTGACAGGAGAGTGGAAAAGAGTTTATTGGGTCTAGCCTTTATAATGGGTGACTGTTTTTTTTTCTTTTTCTTTTTGGCCAACCTCTGCGGCTTGCAGGATCTAAGTTCCCCGACAAGGGATGGAACCCATGCCCCCTGCAGTGGAAGGGCGGAGTCCTAACCACTGGACCACCAGGGAATTCCCATAAAGGGTGACTTTTGCCAGAAAGGTGTTAGTGGAAGGGCTGAGGTGGAAGCCAACCAACTGGTTGAAGATCAAACTTGCACCTGAGTGGAGACAGTGAGTGGCTACCTATTTATTGCAGACTAGCAGTTTCACTGTGATGGAAAGAAGAGGAAGAAACCATGGTAGCAGGTCTCCAGATGGAGCACATTTATAAACTTTGAGGCAGTAGTCAGCAAAGGTACCAATGACAATTCAGGAGACAGAAACAATGATGGGACAAGTCCCAAAGAAGACTGAAAGAGATGGCATCAAGCTCACAGGTGGAGGGAGGCATTAGTCTTGAAGAACTGGGCCGTCTCCCTCCCACTAAGACTGGGGGGAAGGAGGTTAAGAGTAAGTTCAGATATAGATGCATTTATAGGAGGGGAGAACATTGAGGGAGTGCACCTATGTAATACTTCATTTTGCTTAGTGAAACGGTGGCAGAATCATCTGGTGAGAAGGAGTGTGAAGCAAGCACTGTAATGGTCAAGGATAGCTGCTGCTGGATGAAGCAAGCCTGGAAGACAGGTAAGATAATTCTAGAGTGCTGTGCTGGGAGCACAGCTAAATTGAAAACCAAGAGTTTTCGATAGCTTTAATATGTAGGTAGGAATACATAATTCTCCCCAGTCCAGATGGAGATATGTGAATCAGCCTGTCCATGTCTTTGGGCAGGTTATGAAAGTTAGAATGAGGTTGAAAGTACTGGAAATGGGGACCATTTGACCATAGCGCTCTCTGGTTCCTCATACTCTCCTGGGGCCTCAGTTCTACAAGCAAAATCTGTGCCTACAATGGGGACTGCCAACCACTATTCTCAAAGGGAAAGAGGGTCAAAGAGCAGACTGTCAGCACTCAACCCTCCCCACCACAAGTTCAAAGGGAAGAATCAAATTGTTAACTAAAACACTTTACCTGGGAATCTCATAGTGTTCCAGGATTACAGGTGGTAAAACAATATACTAATATTCATACTTTGATTAAATTCTATAGCCCTCAAATTTGATGTATGTCTTTTCTTTCATTTAGGATAAAACAAAGCTAAGGACACTCATATTCATGGCTTTCTGTATAACAGATAGGATTAGTAGGATTAAGAACCACATGGCATGTAAAATAAAACTACACAAATATTTAATTGCGGTTTGAAACACACATATCTTTAAACATTGTATGTACATTTGGAAGTATAGCTTTGTTTTGTACTTTTTAAAAACCATAAATGGGATCACATTGTACTCATTATACATCTCATTTATTTACCCTTAAGGTATTTAGGAGGTCTTTCCACGTAAGCACCTGTGGCAACTTGTAATTTTCAAAGACGCCACAGCCAATACTTCTGGTCCCACATGCTCTTTAAGAACTTTGCCTCTCCCTGGTCAAGAGATAGGGTCTATTTCCCCTCCTCTGGAACCTGGACAAAGAGAGTGCAGCAGAAATGACACTGCATAATTTCTAAGGCTCAGTCATAAAAGGCAATATGCTTTTACCTGGCTCTCTCTCTCTGTTGGCATACTCGCCCTTGGAACCCAGCCACTAAGCTGTGACGAAGCCCAAACTAGCCCATATACTAAAAGACAACATGGTCTACATGAGATCAAACTGCGGTCTCCAGCCAGCATCAACCATCAACAGGAGAGTGAAAAGTTTTCATCTGATTCTCCTCAGCCTCCAGTCTTCCACTTGAAGCCCTATGCATGATGGAAGAGAGAAAGTCATCCTGGTTGTGCTCTGTATGAATTCTTGACCCACAAGAATCTGTGAGCATAATAAATAGTTGTTTTATACCACATGTGGGGTAATCTGCAATGCAGCTATAGTAACGGGAGGAGTGCCAATATATGTCTGTTTCAATCTTTTAAACAATAACATAATTAACGGTAATATTCTATAGTATTTATGTATCATAAGATCATTCCTGTATTGATAGATATTTAGGTGGTCTGGAATTATTTATTCCTACTATAGACAAGGCTGAAATAAATAAGCTTCTACATGTCTATTTGTGCACAAATGTATTTCTATAAAAACCTATAAATAAGTTAATAAATACACGTAAGATATTTAGGACAGTGCCTGGCACATAGTAACACATTATATTATTATCTTTATCACTATAGGTTGACCTTCTAGATAGAAGGTGATAGTACTTCCTGAACATCTTCAGTGATAAGTACCTTAACAATTGTATCTAACAGCTACGCTACAATGAATTCTTTTTAGTTTAGATTACGGCAAAAATTGCAAACAGAAAATTATATCCCTGAAAACATTCATCTGCTGCAGACCTGCCCAGCTCTACATTCAGCTTAAAAAACTTAACTTCCTCCGTGTGCTGGTGAGTTAACACTACCTGTGTTCCTCTTATGGAAATCGTGGCCGTGGACCAGAGCGGAAAGAGCGGAACCCCCCGCTCAGGCGCGTGCGGCAGTTCTCTTCCCTCTGCATCCGCGCAGGGGGATCACTTGTTAAGAGCAGGCGGGGAGCAGGTTCAGGACACTTCTTGACTGGTGCTTCTCACCCTATCACAATGCGGGTTACAAGTTTAGGAACGTGCTTCTTAGCCATTGTCACTCTCTTTCAACGTCTCTAACTCTTCCCCAGGCGTGCTTGCAGCTGCCCCGCACCTGTTAATCCCATTTACTTCTAGTTTTCCTGGGCGGGGTGAAGGGGATGAGGAGAGAGGCAGAGGACTACCTGTCCACTTTCTCTTGCTTCGAAGGGGCAAAGACTAAACCTAATTCACATTGCAAATGACCAGGTTTCATCAGTCATTCCCATATTTTTCACAGTTCAAAGTTTTTAACTTCCTCTTCTTTTCAGGGATTTTTCTCTCCAGATTTGCTCCATTTTTATGGGACGCGGGTAGCCCTCCCCCCGCCCCCGGTCAGAGCTAAGGTTAAACGTTGTACAGCGGAGGAAAAGCATTTTTAGGAGACTTGTCCAAGGCCGGGGCAGCAGGCCCGGAGCGGGCGGGCTTCGCGGCAGCTCCGTGGGAGCGCCTGTCCCGCCCATCCTTCCCGGGCCTCGCGCTGCAAGATCCGCGGGTTGAGCCCCAAGGCCGAGGACAGTGGGTTGGGAGCTGGTGACTCCAAAGCCCTCTGCAACTTCCCCGCCCTACAGCCCCACCCATTAGCACGCGGTCTCCCCCGGGGCCCGTAGGAGACACCTTCGTCCCCGCCCCTCCACAGGTCACCTCCCTCCACGCCCCTTTCCCTCGGCCCCGGCAGCCGGCAGGCAGGGAAGTGTCGTAAAGCCAGGCCCAGGAAACTTTACCCGGGGTAACAGCCGAGGCGCTTTACGGCGACGGCGGCTGAGGGTGAGCCTTGGCGGCGGTGGAGGCAGCCGCGGCGGTGCGGGAGGCGGCGGCGGCCGAGGAGGAAGAGGAGTGGCGGCAGTGGCGGCGGTGACCTGTGCGGGGTGAGCCTGCGGTGGGGACGGGGAGGGGCCGCGGGTGACAGGACTGGCGGATGGGCGCGGGCGGACGGGGACGGTGGCCGGCTGAGCAGCTGGGCGGCGCTGAAGAGTTGGGGGGGGCCCGCGGAATTGGGGCGCCAGCTCTGTGAGGGACGGTTTCTGCCTTTGTTTCCCCCCCACACCCTCGGCGACCCCCGCCCCCCGCCCCCTCTGCTCCGCGCTCGTCGGCCGGGTCTCATGGCTTCCCCTCTCGGTCTGTGTCTCCTCTAGGATGGCGGAGGTACCGCCTGGGCCTAGCAGTCTCCTCCCACCACCAGCACCTCCGGCCTCGGCGGCGGCCGAGCCCCGCTGCCCCTTCCCGGCGGGGGCCGCCCTCGCCTGCTGCAGCGAGGACGAGGAGGACGACGAGGAGCACGAAGCCGGCGGCGGCGGCGGCGGTGGCGGCGGGAGCCCGGCGGGCGGCGAGGCGACGGCGGCGGCCAAGGGGCATCCGTGCCTCCGCTGCCCCCAGCCGCCGCAGGAGCAGCTGCAGCTCAACGGATTGATCAACCCCGAACTGCGGCACCTCCGGACGGCCGCCTCGCTCAAGAGCAAGGTTTTGAGCGCGGCCGAGGCGGCCACGGTCACGGCCACCCCCGCCGGGGGCCCCAGAGCGACTGCCACAAAAGGAGCCGGGGTACACTCGGGCGAGAGCCCCCCTCCCTGCCTCCCCAATAATGCAAGAACTGCGCTCCCCAGCCCCGCAGAGGCAGCGGCGGCGAGCGATCCCGCGGCGGCCCGCAATGGACTGGCGGAGGCCACGGAGCAGGGGGAGGAGGAAGACGAGCAGGTGCGGCTGCTGTCTTCATCCCTGACCGCCGGCTGCAGTTTGAGAAGCCCTTCAGGCCGGGAGGTTGAGCCTGGGGAGGATCGGACTATACGTTATGTCCGATATGAATCCGAGCTGCAAATGCCCGATATCATGAGACTGATCACCAAAGATCTGTCTGAACCCTACTCCATTTATACCTATAGATATTTTATCCACAACTGGCCACAGCTGTGCTTCTTGGTAAGTGGGTGGAATGAAAAAAGGGTGAACCCAGCAGAGAGATCGAGGCCGTGCGGGGCAGGGAGTGTGAGGGCTGGATTGGCAGTGGATGTATCCTGCATTTCATAGTACGTTACGTGATGTAAAGTGCGTGTATGCACTCCTCATTATTTAATGAAACTGTTTTGAAGGTAAGGCTTCATGATCCGGGTTAACTTGATACTGATGTAAATGCAATAAGCCTGTGTGATGCATGTTGGGGGTCTTGTATCCTGTTTACATTAGCTTATAATCATGTTTAACCGTCTTTAATTATACTCCCTCATCCTCAAAGCACTTTGCAGTCATTTAATTTGAACAGGGTTCTGTTCGGATACAGACCTTATTAATCTCTCAATTACAGCCATAATCAGGGAAGAGTGTATGCGTAAACATGTTTTGGTGAACATGATTGTCAGTAAACTTGCTGTGGCCACACTGGAGAATTAAATCTTAGAAGCATATTCCATAATTATGGAGATTGTTTCCTTTTACTTCAGCAGGGCAGTTAGCAGTTGTAGCCAGCCTGCTTTCTGGTGCACGGTTGCAGAAGGCGCTACTAACACTTCTGGTGGCTGAAAGACTCCTGAAACTTGAACAAAATACCCTTTTTGGGAGTGTAGGAAACTTAAGTGTGAAATTGTTACTAATCTAATTTTTTTTTCTTTTTTTTAAAGAAGCTGGTCATAGATATGCTTAAGTTCTAGTACTATTGCTGGTTTGTGTGTAATATAGTTGACAGAAATTTTTTCCTTAATTTATGAGTAAAAAAGACTTGGCTTAACCAAACAAGCTGAATAATTTTTTTTTTTTTTTGACTTACGTAGTACTGGTAGTACCAATAGTTTCCCAATAATATTGACCAATTTCAGTCAATGAAACCTTTCACTTAAATATTGATGACAGGTATGTGCTTTGTATCATGTCCTCACAAGCATGTTGTTTCCATTGAATTTTATTGAAGAAAGACAACATGCTTTTAAGGAGTGCTTTATGATATGTGAAGGGAAAAGCCACTACCGTTATTTATTGTTTTAGAATTGACTTAATTGCATTTACTAATTCCCTGTAAGATGCTTTGACAATACTTTAGAAATCTGTCTTTTTGATTCTATAGCTTGGTGGTGATCTGAAAATATAACCTCAGTATTGTTGATAATGGTAGCTGTGCTATTTTCTGCGTTCACTTTGCTAAACTTCAGTTTAGTATGTTTGTTTAAACTGGGACCTATTTTATATTCTACAAAACTGCTCTTACAGGATTCTAATCGCTGCATCAAAATAGAAGTTCTAAGACACGTCTGTGTCAAATGAATATGGGAAGATGGTTTTCATAGCATTATTATAAATGTCATATCAAATGCTATTATAAATTCTGAAGAATGTGGATTGATTTAATTGTAAGTTAATTCACAAAAGTGTACAATTTAGTTACACTTTAAATTGAAATAGTGTATGTATTTCTGTTAATTCCAGAAAATAGTTGTGTATGTGTGATGATTAGTCAACTTTTGAGTTCTGGTTATTACCTAGACCTCTCTCAACTTGTCTGCCATTTTAAACTCTGATAAACTGAATATTAGTCAACTTTAGTTTGATTTTACATAGACTCCTCCCAATTCAACAGCTAATTTGAACTTTAACCCTTAATAGCCAGTTTGTTTAACATTAAACTCTGAATATCTAGAAATTGTGATAATACGCAAGTGGTTGACCTGTAAGGTTTACTAATGCAAGTATGGATCTGGAGGTATTGAACATAAAACAATAGTTAAACAATCAGAGGCCATTTGGAACTGGGGCCTTTATATTGGCGTTTAAAAAATCTGAATTTCTCATGAGAACTAATTTAAAACAAATATAAGTGTATGTTTATTTCAATTCATACTATTTTAGAACTGTAAAGGATCCTAGAGATAATCTAGTTCAGCTTCATTTTTTTTTTTTAATGAAAAAAAATTAAAGACCAGAGCGACTTAAAATGTTCACATCTCCAGATATTTAGTGTCCGGAGATGTAAAGCTAGAACCCAGGTCTCCTGGCCTGTCATTATGGAAGCAACTAAGAAGCTGAAAAATGACATACCCTTGAGTCATTCAGCCAAGATCCTTGTGTCACCAAGTTATGCTTCACCAAGGAATAGTTGTCCTTGCAGACATCGATCTTAAGAGACTAGAAATCTCCGGAATGTTCCTGGTTTCCATGAGTAACCTGCAGTGGATCAAATGGAATATATGCTGTTGAACCTTAGAAAATCGTCAATACTTGACCATATTTGACTAACAAAAGTGACAGTTTCCAATGATTCTTCCTAATAACTGTAACAGATGTGAAAGTATGGTACTGTACAAATGGGCGGCACTGTCATTTTCTTTGTACTTAACTAATTTATCTGTCTCTTTTGAGTTCATGGTATTTTCAGTTGTTGGTGCCTTTTTGAACTTCTTAAACTTATTACCGGTGATATACTATAGTACTTCTCTTATTTGTTCTAAATTTAAATTTCCAGATTCCTCTGTTTTCCTATTTGTGATATTCTGGAATTTGGGAATCCGTATTTCACACAACTTATATTTTTCAAGTTTTATAGATTGACAAGCATTTGGCCTTGTAGAGTTCAATTTTAATCTTGCCTGGAATTTTTCAGTTCCTATCCTTGAAAACAAGAACACACTTTAATAGCATGAGTTCCAAATGTATGTGCAGAAGCTTTTATTTGTAAAACCTTAACATGCAGTTCAGTGATTCTTGTAAGTGTATATTCATCAGCAATTTATCAGGAAAAAATACAGAATTGGCCTTCCTCACTAAACATCTTACTAATAACAGTGAGTCATATATTGGGCTTTTATTTTTAAATGATGTGTACAACTTGATTTTTGTTCCTATAGATTCTTGATTAGTAAGAAATCAATCTAGTCTAAGAATGAACTAATATAATACTTTGTTTGCTTATTACTTTCTAGGTCTGAGGACAAAGATTTGTTTGAAATGACTATCCAGTTTGAAAGTATTGTCCAGTTATATTGTGTCTAGTGGTTTTAATTTTTTCCCCTTTTGGATGGTTTATTAACTGTGAAGTGTAGGTGTCCTATAATTTTGTATCATAGATTTGTATAGATTTCCATTTCTCCTAGCTTATGAGGTCAGGTCAAAAATTTTTTAATGTACCTCTCATCTCTGATGTATGCACACACACACACACAACCACACACATCTATTTGAAATAAGTTATGTTCAAATCAGAAAATGCTGTTCAACAAGGCAACTTTTGTATATGTTTCAGGACTTAATACAGAAAGAAATTTTACTTTTCAAAAGAATTTTGAAAGAACCAGATTGATTTATCATGAATGAAAATAGAAATAACAATTTTAGAGGTTTATTGACCCCAAATAATTTTGGATTGTGTTGATTAAACAGAAATGAATTAGTGTGGATTGTTGAATTTAATATCCCTTCAAAGTAAATCAACTATACTTCAATTAAAATAAATAAATAAAATTAGTAGCCCTCCTGACCTAGTTTAGGCTTGCGTGAAATGGATTAGAATTATCTTGCCTAAAGATTTCTCCACAGTTGAAAAAAAGGCTTTTTAATCAATTTACAGAAAGATGAACTAAAAAAAGTCACAACAGATTCAAGATAAGAGAGGTAGTAAGTGTAAATTGGGCTTTGCTTATTGATTTTTTTTAACCCATTCCTGGTTTTTGTTGTTGAAATCGTTTCTGAAAAGTTAATTTTATTAAGAGATGATTTGAAGCTTTCATATTTTTTTAATGAGGGCTCTTTACAGCGAACAAGTATTTCTGTCTGACACATTATTAAACAATTGGAACTATTGCCCTGTTTATATTTACCAGAATACAATATTTACTAGAACTTCTTGTTGGTGATGGAATTTTTGAAAAACATATTTTCAATGGTGATACTGGAAATTTTAATGAAAGTGGAGGCTGGTTAGCTTTTATTTAATAAGTAATCTTTGTCTGGAAGGCTGTACATTTTTATTAAAATAGAAAGCTCTAAAAATTACAGCTTTTGCTTTAATATGAAGCTTTGATTTTGAGTTCTAGATATTCTGTGAGCTTTATGGCAATGACTCACACTGTCAGGAGAGTCCTAAAAATGAGACCATCGTATATCTAGTTTTTGTAGTCCTTCAATAAGAAAAACCCCTTGGGTAGGATCTAAGGAATACCTTAAAAATAATCCTTTTTCTTTTAGGTTTTTTTCCCCTGGTCAAAATCTAACTATTATTCAGGTATAAATATTATGTCTTATACCTGTCTTTCACTAAAACTTTATTATAATTAAATATAAATTTATAGTACTCTGTTGATAAGTTTCGTAATATTTTGTGATATCTAATGAAAAGACTTTCTTTAAAAAATTACTTTCACGTTTCCCATTTCCCAGATCTTAAACATGTACCTCTTTATTGTACCTAATTATAAGCACCTCATAAAGTACTTGAATGTTTACAATGTGGAAATTTGCTTTTTTTTTTTCCCCTAGGCTTTAATAATGAGCCTAAGAAATTCATGTCCTAAAGAATGTTGAAAGATTTTAAAACGAGAACATTTGAAGGAGTTCTGGGATTTAGATTTCTGACGCTTCTGTGACTGCTCTCTTGCTAGAATTCTCGTTATTTCTTCCTCCCGCAAAAACACTGACCAGTGGTTGGCTGCTGTTTCCGTGGGTAATTGTGCAATACCTGATGGCAATGTATTCTTTGTAACTGTTTGTTTATTTTTAAGGCCATGGTAGGGGAGGAGTGTGTAGGTGCCATCGTTTGCAAGTTGGATATGCACAAAAAGATGTTCCGCAGAGGTTATATAGCCATGTTAGCGGTGGATTCCAAATACAGGAGAAATGGCATTGGTAAGAAAAATATTATGTCCCAAAAAAATGCCTAAGTTCTTTTCATTTTTTTTTGAAGCAGAAGACTTAAGTGTAAATAGTATGTAGAAATGAGCATGAAGCTGAGGGAAGAAAATTGATTGCTTTTATTTCAAAATGTTTTTAAAATGAATTGTGTCCTTTATTACTGTCTAATTATTTGAGAGATTATCTTTCTAACAATTTGAAGGTGATAAGTTTTCATCTCCAGACATTGTTTTGATCACATCCAAACTGCTTTGCATTATACTAAGTTCTGCAGTTTTTAATAGCATTATTAGCGTGCTTGATCACAGCACTCAAGCAGCTGTCTGTACTTGGGTTAAATGGTCCTCAATCAAAGCAAAATTATGGAGAAATTGTTACCATTATTTAGTACTAGTCATCAAACATTATATTAGCAATTCGGCGAGGACCAGGAGAAAGGAGAATTGTTTCTTACTACTATTCCCAAACTCATCTCTTTTCTGGGTTACCTTTCCTGGCATTTGCAGTTAATCTTATACTCTTGGTTTATAATGGTCATTAGAATCATCTGGGTGGCTTAAAAACAAATGCTTAGGCCCCTCCCCTTGAGAATCTTATTTGTCCTGTTAGAAGTAGGGCTGAAATTTCCCCAGGTGGCTATGATGTAAGCCTGTTAAGAACCGCTGTCATAGTGTCTAAGACCTACTGGCTCTTTGTTCAAGATGGAGGATCAGGTAGACAAGCACTTGTCTGAGCATGGCAAATTCTGAGAGGTACTGAAGCTAAGTAAGTGTTCATGAAAAAAGAGTTTGATGCCTGTAGCAGTATTTAATTACTAGCAGTTTTGTTACTTGTAGTTTTTCTTTTTTAAACTATGAGTGTACGTCCAGTTTAAGACTGGTTCACACAGTCTGAGACATCATGGGAAGTCATTATGAATAGGTTTACTTAATACATTAGGTTCAGCCAACTTTTCTTATAGTGTTACAGTTTGCCACTAAGATGTTTAATGAATTGGGCTTGTTATACAAGCCAAGTTCGAGTCTTTGATGTATTAGAAAGAGCTGGTAAGGACTCATGGCAAATGATAGGCAAATTGTCTGGCTACTTCAGAGGGCAGAAACCAGTGCCTTGAAGGTTGCATCCTGGCCCTCAGACATATTTTGTATGGCCCATGTAACGTGTGCTTGCTTGTGTTCATGGTTTGAAAATTGAGAGAGAAAATTTGGATTTCTTCTCTCAAGATCAGATTTAGCATTTGTTTTCCCTTTAATGTGCTAAGTATATCTGACCCTAAACTAGGATACAGACACACCACTGACATCATTTGGTGTGCCCAGGCTTACTATAAGGTTTGTGGAAACTAACACAGTGTCTTGGGCCCACTCTGGGTCACAGCAATTCTGGTGTGATCTTTGGCAAGATTGGCTCAAAGGTCATGGAGTGAGTTCTTACCAGCTGAAGAAGTTCCGGGGTTGCTCTGGCTATATCTTACCTTTTTTCTTGGAATTAAATAGCATTTACACCTGAGAAAAGGATACATATCAGGAGATAGGTCTTTCAAGAGGAAACTTGTATTGCTATGCATAGGTCCTATTGGCCTCTCAGTTTTAAGTCTAAATTTTTTTTCCCACTTAATTTGAGATAATCTGTGTATCGCATTCAGGGTAGAACCCAGCACTTGACATTTCTTTGCTGCTTATGAATATTATAATTTAGGTATCTTTAAGAAACTAATTACATTTTTTACTTCATTAATACTCAGCTCTGTATTCTAGGTACTAACTTGGTTAAGAAAGCTATATATGCTATGGTTGAAGGAGACTGTGATGAGGTAAGTCTTCCTAAATGTTTAAGACCTTTTATCCTGGGCTGTATTCTACTGGGTATTTTTATAAATAGCCCATAATAAATTGTACTGCAGATTTCATTGCAAGCTATTATTATACAAATGTAACTTGTGCTGAAAATTATATTCCATTTAAAATCACATGAATTTTGACCTAGAACAAATTTTAAGATGATAATGGGAGCTGAAATTTGTGTCAGAATGTAAAGGTAAAATTTTAGATATTTTTAGTAAATAATTGGTATTCAGAGCTCTGATTTGTTATCAGTTAAATCATTTAAGGTAGCTCTTATTATAAACCTTACTGTAATTTACTTGTGTATTGGCCTTGGTTTCTCTCTAAATAATACTTTTTTTTTTTTTTCCTGTGGGCCAACTGTGAGCCCATATGAAGAACATTTCACATTTGAAAAAATCTCTCAGCATTAAATAATAAGGCTGGAGGGGGGAAAGACAACCACTTTTTAAATGTAGAGCTATCTGTAAATTAGCATAAAAGCATCTTTTCTCTACAGCTTGTTTGTAAGGCCTGAAGGCAGGTGGTTTCTTTGTATCCTGCAGCACTGTGCTTTACATATGGTAGGTGCTCAATAAGTAATAGTGATGGTTGGGAATGTTAAGATTTACTATTATGTAATGTGGAAGGGAATAAGTATAAACTAGGGAAGTATAGATATCTTTAATATAACAGTGGTGACTAAGAAGGACCAGAGTCGTGCTAGTAATTTTATGAGCGTTACTACTAACACTTGTCTTTATTATTGGAGGGCAAATGTGCCTTAGAGAGTTCGCAAAATACTTGAAGTTCGGTAATTTTTTTCTTAGACTGATTTCAATAAGTAACTTCTTTTGGTTACTTTCTTTTTTTTTTTAAGTGGGTTTTTTTTTGGTGCAAAATTTATTCACAGTCACTAACCATCATTATTTGTGTGTGTGTATTTGGGGTGCAAAGTCCTTTCTTTTACCATCTTCACGCTTTTCAACTCTTCATCTTTCTTTCCACTTATAGCTACTATTAATCTTGCAGTTTGCATCCTCCCATTTTCTAAGCACATGTGAATGCAAATGTTTACACATACTTTTTTATACAAATGAAATCACAGTTATTATTCTGCTGTAACTGCTTTTTCTACTTAACAGTGACTCATGAACAGGATTCCATGTCAATACAGGTGTCCTGCAGAGTACTCGCACGCTCCTTGTCCACATTCATACTTCGTAGTTTGACAGATCACACTAAATGGTGGTTGTATGAGAAGGCCTACAGACATATTGGGCACAGGGAAGACATCCTGGGATTTACGGATATTTAATTTTTTTACCCCAAATAAGAAAAGTCACACGTGGCAAAGGATCTCATATTCACAGCTTTTAATTTCAAAAAGTAAAAGGTACAGTGGGCCTGATTGTCTACATCATTGGTAACTAAAATTTGAGTATAAAATTGAATACACATTTTTTCGTGAGTGTAAGTCCAATATGGACCATGGCTGTATTGGCTTAGACAGCTCATCAAGAATAGAAGTCAGGCTTCACAAAAGCTGCTTAACAGTTCGGAGAAATCTTTGGGATGATAAGACCATGTTTTGATCCTCTACTGAGTAGTGTGGTTCCCAGTGAACAGGGATGTTATAAGGAGGGAGTATTATGTCCCTTATGAAAGCCTTTTCTGAGTTATCCTAGTTACTGCCTATGAGACAGGTAGTATGCTTTACCTTAACTGATCAAATGTTTAAATAGTATTGGTTTTTCTTTGAAAGTTCTGAGGAATGATGAGATTTTGGTTATATTGTTACAGTCTTAAGGTTAAGGCCTAAATTAGTGATACATTTTATGGTAGAACTATTCATTGTGGGCCTAAAATTCTGATTCATTTTTCTTTTCAAGCAATGAGTTTTACTCAGTCTTAGACTGAAATGGGTATAGTTCCATGAACTTATTTCTGTTGTATGGTTTTAAGTGGATGGTTTTTGCAGTTTGAATAGCTCTGCCTCTGGATTAGGGAAGTCTTCCATGGTTTAAAAAAATTGGTTATCTGTGCCCCATATTGTTCAGATAAAGGATTTGCTGTAGAAAGGGACAGAACTCTTGCTTACTCTTTATTAGGCTTTCACTTTCCCTTTCATTGAGTTTTAAACCATATAAGCAACAAACTCTTCTATCCTCTTTATCCTTCTAATTTTTGATGGTAGTGTTTGTTGGTTCTACTTCCTTATATTACCATCTCATCCTGTTTGGTTTGGTTTCTTTCCCCTCCACTCCAGTGTAACTACTTTGTATTTGCTAGACCCAGTAGCTTCTTGGTCTTCCTCTGCTTATTAAAATGCTTCTCAGTCTTTAAGACCCAATTCAGATATCAACAACTCCTTTTAAGTTTTCCTTGATCCTCTGGACAGAATCAATTGCACCTTCTGTGGTTTTCTTGACCTCCCTTTCTGTACTACTTACTATGCTCAAATTTACTTGTTCAGAGACTGTGCCTTAGCCACTGAGAGCAGAGATACCTTTTCTTGTTTACTGCTATATTCTTAGTACTTAGCATAGCATTTGTGAGAGAGTACATGGTTCATAAATATTGGCTGAATGATCAGTTTTGTGCTTCCAGTATCTTATCTATGCCTCTTTTTTTGCGGGGGGGGAGTGGACTTCTGAATTTTGATTTGTCTAATTTTTTTTTGTTGTTAAAAAAATTGTTTTTTAGTTCTTTTCTTTATTTTAATTTTATTTTTTTATACAGCAGGTTCTTATTAGTTATCTATTTTATACATATTAGTGTATATATGTCAGTCCCCATCTCCCAATCTAATTAGTTTTTAACTTGTCTTTCTCTCTAAGCTTCTAGGAACAGCAATCTTTTTTTTTTTTTGCGTGTGTGTACATAAAAAAAATATATCTGAAAAAAATATATATCTGCAGGGTTAACCAAGTTATTAAAGTACCTTTTGATAAAAGCAATTATATATAAAAATAGTTTTGTATATAATTCATTGTTCTGAGGAAAACTTTGAAATTATGATTCTCCAAGAATACAATGACCAAATTATAAAATAACTGACATGTGATTTTACTTTCATTAAGTTAGGCCAACCTTCCTTTCTTTTAAAGTGTTAAGAAATTTTGACAAATTATCAGAAAGACATTTGGGAAGGGTTTAAAATTACATTTTCTACTACTTAGGTCATGCTGCTGTTTTTTTAATCTTACAGAGAGAGATTTTTGAATCTATGAGCCTATTATACATTTGGAAATCTCTGTGAAGCTTTACTGTGCACATCCAGTCAATTTTTACTTTCTGTTCCGTTTGCAGAATTTATTTATGACCTTGAGTCATGTTTATATTGCTTTTGGTTGCCACTTGTCATTTTAAGATAAATTCAGAGTGAATTAAACCGAGGTTAGTTGAAATGTAGATCTGTACATTTCACAGAGTTGAAATGTAGATCTTGCTTTTGCCCAAATAACAATGGTATTATTCTTCTGGTCTAATAGATCTTTTCATTTTGCCTTACTATGACTTTCCTAACTTTTTATATCAGAATTAGACATGTTTAAACAGCGTAGCTAAAGATCTTTTCCATTTTCTGTATATTTGGATCTGACTAAAAAGTTATAGCATCAAAAAAAGAAACAGGTAGATTCATTACTTCATGAATAAGAAATGCATTACCTATATTGCTAATCTGGCTTGAATTTGGTTACTCCTCTTTGTGGTGTGGATGCCAAACATTTAGTGGCTACTAGGAGAAACTTCTTGAGCTTGGGTTTTACATTAGGGGAAATAGTAAGAAAAATATATACAAATAACATGAATGAGTTTTCTTGTGTACCTAAAATAATGAACCCACATGGTGGCCATTTACTTTTATGTACTTTTTTTGGAAATAAATTAGAATGAATGGAGCAGCATGATGAACAGTACTTTACTTTTTAAGCTGTAGATGTCCCTAAAATCTTCATCTCTGGAAATTTAAATTTCAAATTTTTTTTTAGATTTATGGTATGGTTACTATGATATTAATACTCAGAAGTAACTCATAAATGATGAAAATATACTGGAATCAGAATTTCTTAATGGAGTTTAAGTGTGCAGTATGTGACCTTAAAACATTTTTAGTTGACCAGAATCTTCCTATTTTTGTCTGTCCCCAGCCCCTTGGAGCCACCATTCGACACTCTGCTTCTATTAAGTTTGACTATTTTAGTTTCTGCATATAAGTGAGATCACGCAGTATTTGTTTTTCTCTGTTTGATGCATTTCACTTAGGGTAATGCCCTCCAGGTTCACCCATGTTGTCACACTGACAGTATTTCTGTTTTTAAGGCCAAAAAATATTCTAGAGAGTGTGTGTGTGTGTGTGTGTGCGCACGCACACGCACCACTTTATCCATCCATTTGTTGATGGACATTTAGGTTGTTTCCTTATCTTGGCTATTGTGATAATGCTGTAATGAACATGGGGACCTCTTTGAGGTCCTGATTTTACTTCCTTTGGTTGTATACCCAGAAGTGTGATTGCTGGATCATATGATAGTTCTATTTTTAATTTTGAGGAACCGTCACACTCTTTTCCATAATGTCTGTAGCAATTTATATTCCCATCAACAGTGGCCAAATTTATTTAAATAACCAATAATAAACCTGTTACATGTTAACAAAATAACATACATTTTTTGGTAATGTACAAGATGACTTTTAAGCTTTTTGTGTTTAATAATTATATGTTTAACATTTTTAGTTTCATTGGAAACGTATAGTTTGGCTGTGAGACAGTGGCTGCTAGGTAAAGAACAGAGTAAAATGGAATTATTTAAACTGTAAGGATTTTTGGTTGAGTAGTTTGGCCTAGTTAAAGAACTGGATATGATAAGCCTGGGTTCTAGATCCATCTTCTGTCGATATAGTTGTATGATTGTAGGAAAGTCATTTAACTTTTTAAAATCTGTCTCTTTGTGCAGTGTGATGGTGATTCTGATCTTAAAGGGATGTTATGAAGAGCAGTAAAATTTTTCAGTCAGCATTGTCGATGTAAGGCCTGTGAGGTGCTAGACAATAAAATAGTGCTTGCCGTCCCTCCAGGAGCTCCTAGCCTGTAATATTAAAAAAAGACTTTCTAAACTGTAATGGTTTGGCTTATCCTGACAATAGTTTGTTCCTGAGGGAATCCGTAGAACTTCACCGTAACCCTTATTTTCTGTTAAGTAGAATTCAACTTGGCCAAGTTTCTTTAGGATTAAAATAACCTTATTATGCTTTGGCTTCCTATATAATATTCCCATGATGTGGACTAAAAGAATAATTTTATAGAGAGTTTCCAGTATAAACCCAGATTCTCTTTTAGTATGTTTATAAGAATTTCATAATTAAATGTTAAAAAGTAGTTACTTTTTTTGTGGCATTTTCTGTTGTGTCAAATAATACATGATCTCTTTGATTAGAGAATGTGAGTGTGCTGAGAGAATCTTTTCATTTTAACCAAAGTGTTAGCCCTTTGTGTAATGTTTTTCTGTAAATTGGGCTTTATTTTATTAATCTGTTAGGATGCCAACAAACCTGAATTCAACTCTTAACTTACACGTCAAGTGTATATTTATGTAGCTATAGTTAGCCTCAGCTGTGTTTTGAATATTTTAGATTGCTAGATATTAATGAATATGGACTTGGATCCCCTTCATTATGTTAGATCTCCCATTCACTGCTTTGTTTTACTTTGGGATGCAATCACAGGTACAGAAGAGTGGATACTATTAAGCTCTAGTTCACATTTGGAGTCTGGTCTATTCTTGTTCTACTGGTGGCCTTGAGTTTCATTCACTTGTAAGTTAGAGATATATCTGTTTCATAGGGTTCTTGTGAAAATAACATTATGACAAATGCATGTAATATGAGATAATGCATGTGAAATGCTTTACGTAGCACTTAGTAAGCCTTCAATAAGTATTAGTTATTTTTTTACACTGTCGCTCTCCTTTTTATTTCTGTGAAATCAGTTCTAAGTTTTGAGTTGTTGCAGCTTTATTGCTTCTCATATTAATTGTTTTGATTTAACATTTTAGCTATAATTAGGTGCTGGCATAAAACAGAATTCTAAGAATTACTCAAGAGAATAGTTCCAAACTGGTAAATTGCATTGACCAGACTGGGATGTTCCAAACTGGAGGATGGCATACATTACTGAACATTAAATTCCATTTTTTTAAGAGCAGAGAGAAATTGTTGACTTTTTATTTTCATCTTGAACCAGTTTGCTTGCTGTATAACTTTTATAGGAACATTTTCCCTTGATCTTGAACTATTAATTACTTGTTTTTAGATCTTTTTAAAGTTTGGATTAGTGTGTGATTTGCTCTCATGAGTTGTTTGCATAGGTAATTGCCATAAGATGATACTTTCTGTTTAAGTACTCTGGTCATTTAAAAGCCTGGCAGTACTTTCGTTTGTTTCGTATTTATGTAATGTATGTAATATAATGAAAGGTACTAAGGGCATATATAATTAACAAATGTTTAAGAGCCTTCTATCTGTCAAGCAGTGTGTTAGGTGCAGAGGAAATGGCTGTGAACAAGATACCCATGATCCCTGTCCTTGTTGGGCTCACCAGCTGGGGAAGATGTCATACTCATCAAACATTGAATGAAAGTACAGTTGAACAAGGAGCAGTGCCGAGTGCTGTGGGGTAGTATGAAGGGAAAGAGATACTCTACCCAGTCTGGAAGTGACATGCTAAGGCCAAAAGCAAGAAGAGGAGGATGGGAAGAGTGTTCTTCCAGACAGAGAAAACAGCTTATGTGAAAGGTCTAAGGTGGGAAAGATAATGGTGGGTTCCAGAAACTGAAAGTTTAGTGTTGATCGTGGTGAGTAAGGGGAGGAGACCTAAAGCACAGTTAGCAGGGTAGGTAGAGGCCATATCTTGATGGACCTTTTAGGTCTCTTTATATTACTGTTAGATTGTGGACGTTTTCTTGAGGACAAAAGAGAGTCAATAAATGGTTGTAAGCAGGGAATTAATGAGCATCACTGTACTTAGAGTGGGAGACCTTTGGGTTAGGAGGTTCTTGTATTTATAATAAAAGTTGATAGCAGTTTAGACTAGAATATTGTCATTGGGGATAGAAAGAAGAGGATCAGTTTAAGAGAGATTTAAGAGAGAAAATTGAAATACTCAATGCTTGGATGTATGTAGCGGGGTGGAGAGGAAAGAAGTACAGAGATGACTCTTAGGTTTTAGGTTTGAGGCATTGATGGGATGGAGATCTTGTTACTGATGTGCGGAATTGTAGAGGAGTTGATCATGAGTTTTTTGGATCCAATGAGTTGAAGTACAGTCTTTTCTCTATTATTTAGATCTGTTGCTTGAATTCTTGTCAGATTTTTTTTATAGCTTGCGATAGAACAGGAAGAGGCTCGTAGGCTTTACTTGGGCCTTTGTTTAATTATACTTTGCCCTTTTTTCCCACTCCAAACACCTTGGGGTTATAACATCCCGACAGTAACTGTGACTCACTGTGTTGATTCTCAGTGAGGTAGGTAGAGAATCAATAGAAAGGCAAATAGAGCTATGTATGTAAAAGTTGGGAGGACGGGATAGAGGATATTTTGGTAGGGGAAGGTAGAAGTAAAGTAGAAGAACATCACATAATAGTCAAAAGTATCAGTTCTTCATTGTCAGGGCCACTGGTTCAGTAATATTTTAAAAGACCCAGATAGAAGTTAATACCTCTGTTAAGTGTCGATATCCATAGTGTCTAGACATTCTCAGAATTTAGTTCTCAGAATGTCGTCTCCTTACCAGCAGCAATCAGCATCACCTGGCAATTTTTTAAAAATGCAGATTCTTGGGCACCACCCCAAACCTACTCAGAAACTCTGGAGGGGAGGTGCAGCAATCTATTTTAATAAGCCCTCCAGGTACACTAAAGTTTTGGTACCTTTGATCTAGGTTTGGCAAACTTTCTCTACAAAGAGCCTGATAGTAAATATTTTAGGCTTTGCAGCCCACAGGTCTCTGGTGCGACTGCTCAGGTCTGCTGTTGTATTGAGAAAGCAGCAATAAACATCATGCAGACCAATGGGCATGGCTGTGTTTCAATAAAACTTTATTTACAAAAACAGGCAGTAGGCATATTTGGTCTAAGGACGATAGTTTTCAGACTCTGGTCTTGACTGTAGACAAATATGGTAGTTGTCGCCAGGATAAAGGATGACATATTAATGAAAATATAGGAGTTGGAGGTCAATCTGAATAGTTTCAAGTACTGGTTTATTTTCTTAAATCTTTGATTGTTGATTTTTTTCTTCATTTTTTTGTCATACTATACAGGGAACGAATTCATCTTTGTTTTACTATAAAACATATATTCTCATTGCTAAAAATTCCAAACATTTCACAAAAATCAATAGAAAAGAAAATGTCCCCCGTGTTCCCACCCCCCTTGCCCTGAGAGAGAATGACTTTTATAATTCTGATGACTGTTTTTCTGGGTTCTTCCTGTACATCATTAATATTTACTGTTTTCACCATCAACTTTAAAACAATTAAATGTAGTTTCTTTTTCTTAAATATTTGATCTTATTGTTTATAAGTGATTTGTCAAATTATGAAATTATAAATTAGTTTCAAATATTATAAAATTATAACTTAGTTTTCTCTCTCTTTTTTTGCAGGTTGTTTTGGAAACAGAAATAACGAATAAGTCTGCTTTGAAACTTTATGAAAATCTTGGTTTTGTTCGAGATAAGAGGCTGTTCAGATACTATTTAAATGGAGTTGATGCACTGCGACTTAAATTGTGGCTGCGTTGAGAAACTGACATCAAGGAACAACTTTCCAACGATGCAGAATCGACCTTTGCATGCAATGCAATTTGTACAGAATTGCTTTGCAGGTGGATTTAGTGATTTCCATGCAGCTCTTATCTGTCAGTGTCTCATTTGAGTGTCGCACAATATTTGTTGCACTTTGGCATGGCGCATTTGTTCTGAATTAAAAGAGATTGTTTTAAACTTAAAGAGTTCTTTTGGTACCAACAAGATGTGCCAGTTGATAGCCAAGATTTGTTTGTTCATTTGCAAAGTCTGCTGACATTGTTATTTACACAGTGATAATTTTATCACAGAACCAGGAAGTGGAACATGATTTTTGTTCCTTAAAAAAGCCAATGTAGATTGTAAAAATCTCTGAGTATTCTAACATTTCACACGAAACCTGCCATAGTTTTCTGAGGGGGTGGGGGAAAAGCTTCAATTTTAGGTTTTATTTTTTCAATATTAAATTTCCATTCTTGAATATTGGTACCTCAGTGATTAGTGAATGAAAAACAATGTTACGTAGGGTTGGGTGTGTCTTAACAATGAGTAAAGATAACAATTAAATTGCGTCTGCCAGTGCCTGTGTAGATAAGTATATTTGTCTTCATCTCTATAGTTTTTGAATGCATGCTACCTTTTCCTTTTCTTTAAGGCCTTTGCAAGCAAACTTTTGTTTTTATTTAAATTCTAAATTTGGTAATAAATTATTTCAGATTTTTATAATTTGGATACTTTTTCCAGGTGAGTGACAGAGTGGTTTACTGTAGAAGTCCCTTCTTTTCTTACAGTAAGAAGTTGAATCTACTTGGAAAATCTTTGAGAAATGATTCAAAAGGGATGAGAAAAGTTGATGAAGCCGGGAATTGCTGGGTTTTAGATGCACTTTTTTTTGAGAGTGAGGGAATTTTTGGAAAAGAATAGAAAAATTAATGTAAATTGGTATGATTCTATTTAATCAAAATTATTGCTAAGCTGTGAGGAACAGCTTTTACAAAGTAGTTGGAACTTTTTTCCCACTTGGTTTGGATTCACATTGCTTCCATTTCTTAAAATGCTTCGCTTTTGGTTCTTGGTCTTGAAAATAAATTCCAAGGTGCACTGTATCTGTTTTAAACTGATTTTATTTTCTTTTCACTTATTTGTGCAAATTCTTGGGGGAGCTTTGCTTATTAGTTCCCAGGAAAACAAAAGGGAGAAATGGAAAATTCTTCTTTGAATGAGTTCTATAGGTTTTCTTAATAGCCATCACCATGTTCATTAGTTACATTGTGTTTTGGCCAATCTGTGCAATGTAGTTAATTTTAAAGTTGATTGCTTTCAATTGAGTCAGGAAACCTGTGATGGATAATTTATTTGACTGGAAAACCTAGGTACCCATTAAAGAAAAGATTCATTCTCTGTGAAAAATGTTTTGTAGGAATGTATTGTTTTTTCATTAATTTGGATATGCTTTACTTCTGCTCTAGGATTTGGTTTGAATTTTATTTTATGGCTATAATTACTGTATTTTTAAAAACCCTACCTCCATTAACAGTTGGTAAAAGCCCCCTTTCAGGAAAGTTTGTTGCCTTTTTGTTATGTTTTTTTTTTGTTTTTTGTTTTTTTTAAGGGAAAGCTGCTCCTTGCTCAGTGTAGTGTCTTGAAAGTGAACATGGTGACAAGTATTTTTAAAATAAAGATACATAAATTTGGTGAAAATAAAATCTTCCTGTTGATGGGATCATTTATAGTTCCTTATTTTTAAAGAAAACATTTTCTTTCCATTTTATATTGCCTTGAAAGTTTAATGGGCAGAATACTGGTTACATTAAAAATATGAAGACCACACAATACTCAGCTTTCCAGGTGACCATTTTGAGTACGTTTTTGGTCAAACTTCATTTGGACTCTAGCACTTAGAGGAATACCAGTCATAATGATGCTTCTGTTATTTTTAATATGGAGGGAATTGAACTAATAAAATAGTTCAGTACTTTCATTATCAAATTTTATCTCACCACTTTATATTTGACTTGCTGGTTCATAGGTGATGATTGTTGATGAACGTACATTTGCTTGACTCACTAATGAGGACAGTTCTAAAGTAAATACATGCTAGATTTTTAGCTCAGCCATTAATTTTTTGGCAGATTGTCAATGAAACCATCACTACTGACCTTTTCACCCAGAATTGACCAAATTTTGCTGAATTGACTGGGTGTTTTATTAAACATGAACTTAACTGTGTGACTGAAAAGTCAAATGGTTGTCATATTGTTTAGCTGGTGTTTGTTGAATATCTGTGTCTACCTTATGTCATTAATTGGGTGTGCAGAAATTGTTTACTTAAGTGGACTAAAATTTTATCCTCTAGCATGGTAACCCAGCACCAAAATTAAGTCTCCATTTCAGTTGAAGTAGCATCAAACATTAACTTAATTTTTGATATTGGGCTTTCATTTTTCTTATGTAATCTTAGAACAACTCCATTTAAAATTGATAGAGCGAGTTCACTTGGCTAAAACTGAGCAAAATTGGTGCAACTTTCTTTTAATGGGGTGCTGCCTCTTTAAGACTGACTGTACTATCCACTGACACTGGTTTGGCAGTTGCTACTGCTGAACATTTTTATACATGCTACCATGAAGCTATATATGTTAGTATTGAAGAAGCTAACGGGTATACTACCATTTTAATGTGTGGGCTGATTATAATTTCCCTTACATTAGGATGAAACTAGAGAAGTCCCCAGATCATAAACCAGACAGTAGTTTTGAAGCTGAAGCCAGCAAAATTAAAAAAAAAAAAATTACTATTAAAAAATTGGTTTTAATATTTTCTGCCTCTTCCCCAAGGTACCCTCCCCATTTGCTTGACAAATCTATGTAAAGAAGTTTGTTTGTCACATGTTTTAACTTTACCTTGCCCTGTGTTATGGTATTGGCTGACATGTATAAGACTGGATGTGTATATTTATTACGGTGTCTAAAAATTATGAAGTTCATCACTTTCCAGGAGCATAGATAAAAGCAAATTGGTAGTGCATCAGAGTTACTTTTCAGTGCACCATGACATCACTAAAATGAGTGCTATATTGTTATAGGGCTTTCAGGTTTGTAAAAATATAACCATAAATTATATTGACGTCAGATATGAGTTGAGTATCTATAAAATATCATGTGTATCTCAAAATATTGGACTGCTGTTTGATGACTGGATATTGCTGCATAATTTTCTTCTATTGTCCCATATCCTTTTGGAGAGAGAGTTTTAATGGGATTTGAAATGTGCAAGCTGTCTAAATAAGATGCAGTCAAATAAAGTATGGTTAAGTTGTGTTTGCATTTTTCTTTTAGATACAGCTGTGTGCATTTTATGTTCAAGTTGTTCTACTTTCACCTACTAAGAAGAAAAAAGAAAAAATAGGCAATCTATTCTGTTCCCCACTTCCTGCCTTGCATCTAAGAGTTATTTGGAAGAAGTGATACACAATTGTTATCTCTCTCACCTTGTGTTCTGACAGATTTGAAAATAACATGAACTTGATTTTACTAAAAGTATTCAGAGTTATTAGCTCATATATCAGCTATCAATACAAATGAGAGCATTTTCTCATGCATTAAACCAAAACTTGTTTTTCTGTCCTTGTCCCATAGCAATTTATTTGTAAGACAGTTTTTATTTTAATTTACTTTTTTGTTTATACTTAAGTAGTGTTTTGTTTTGTTTTGTTTTCCCCTTGCTAAGACCAAAGGAAAATAGAGCAATATCTAAAGGGCTTTTTGTCCCATTCTTGTGAGAAGCTTTAAATGGCAGTTATGTATTCTTTCATATTTCAAGATTTATGGATATTAGTGGAAGAAGAGATCTGTTTTAATTGGGACTGCTAAATTACTTTCATCATGCCTGTCAAATCTTCACTTTGTTCTTTTATAGCCATGTAGTGAAAATATCTGAGTTCATGTTTTACTTGGGCCCTATATTTAATTCTAAATACTTCATAAATTGTCTTAATAAGGACCAGAAAGTTGATACCGTTCTTTCACACCTATGAACAGAGCTCAATAATAACCTGTAGCCTAGAGATATAGTGATACTTATAAGCAACTTTTTAAAAATGAGTTTGAAAAATTTCATAAGCAGATAGCACAATGCACTTTCTTCAGATTCAGAGCTGTCCCATAGCACTTTTTTTTGATAGAAATGTTATTTGTGCTCTCCAATATGGTAGCCACTAGTCACGTAGCTAGTGAACCCCTGAAGAAAGGCTAGTATGATTGAAGAACTGAATTTTTAATTTTAATTAATTGAAATTTACACAGCCACATGTGGTTAGTGGCTCCTGCACTGGATAGCATAGCTTTAGATAATATTTAGACAGCAATAACTGAGGAAAGCAGCTTTTGAAAAGGATTTTTTTAAGACTACTATCTAATTTATTGAAGAATGAAATAGGATCAGGATTTAAAATTGCCTTTGAGCAATATACTCTATACAAAAGAGTATACCTACAGTATTTATGTCGACAATCTATTTCATTAAAACAGTATTTGTCACCACCCCTCTACCTGCTCCTGTCGTGAGTTAGCCATTCTGAGAAAAGCAACCCTTTCAGTTTTTATTATTTGGTAGTTCTCTGGGTTGCAGAGGTGCCGAGATTCAAGTGCCAAAAATTGGTTTCTGATGAGACTCATATCTTTTTAGCATTAAAATATTTTACATCATTAAGCCTAATAACTTCTCATTTTAAATGAATTTGAAATAATTTTACCTGTAAATGAGATTGGTCATTTCTCGTTTTATGAGTGGTCAAACTGAAACATGGAGGTGTATCATGTTTACACTTTCTTTTTTTTTCTAAATTCTAGAAGATTATGTATGTTGATACAAGGGCAAGTGTTTTTGTTTCTGAGAGAACCAGATTAATTTTCCTGTGTTCTCTGGCCACGGTGTGTCAATCTTGAGTCTAGCTGGACATCTAGTAAGTATAATTCATCAAAAGAGCAGGCGTGGAGATGGGAAACACCTGGCAAAAGGGAGTGCCAGGCTTGGTATAGCCAGTTAACACTGCTGGGGAAAGAGCTCAAGGCCCACGTTCTGTTGATAGGAATCAGTGTTTAATCCATGTGAAAAAGACCTAGGAATAATAAAGATCACCAAAGTGCCGAAATCTACCTTCTACTACTTAAAAAAATGTAAACAATGCAGGGATTAAAAATGTAAGGTTTTTATATTGCTAAGAAATAAGCTCATTTTTAGTTGATGATGGATTTTTATGACTACCTCTTTGCTGTATGAATATATCTCAATTTTTTAATACCTCAATTTCCTGAGAATCTGTATGTATGTTTTTGTAAATAAAATAATTTACCATATGCTAGAGAAAGGACATGGCATTTAAAGAAATTGTATAAAGACATTTGTGACTGAATTTGTTACACAGTGAATCTATTTGAAATTTCTTAAAAACAGCCTTTTCTGGCCCCCTTGACTGAGGTTTTCCTTTTTGGTTTTTTTTTTGGTTTTTCGTTTGTTTGTTTTTTTAGTAAACATATTCTTATTTAGCGAGATCTGTGTTCCAGGATGCGTGTATCCTCATTTGTTCATTTATAACTGCAAAGATTTGTATGTCTCCTATGTTTTCCTTTCATGCCAAAGAAATTAACCCTTTTAAAAAAAGTCAGCAGGTTGCACGAACTGAAAAAAATTTTTTGCCCCTTAGATAGGCGTTCTTAAGAAGCTTTATTTCCTAAGATTTAAATATTTTCCAAAGGAAAACATCTTCAATTTTTTAGTTAAAGCCAGTAGTAAAAATTTGTAAAAATACGTGTGTTTTTAGGAATGCACTAGTTCTGTAGGAAACATATTGGCAATTTTAAGGAACTGTGCTGCTTTAAAATCCACAATTGTATGAAACTTTTCGAAGCTGATGCAAGATATAAAGTCATTGCTAAATTTTATGTATGTTTGTGAACGGCTCAGGGTTCAATGCCCTAACATATAGGCGATTGATCACTAACATCTGTAGGGCCAGATATCCTGTGATTGTACATGTTTATTGATCATTTTAAGGGAGCTGAAGTTGCTGCCTTAAAGCTAAACCTGCTGCCTTAAACTTTGCTACCTCCCTCCCTACAATCATGGCTGTAAACAGTGACTCAACAGTCAGCTAGCATTATATTTGATTTTATTGTGAATGCTAATAAAATAAAATTTGTAAGTCCACCAAGTATTGACTTAACTAGGTAAATGTAAATTGATTTCAACCTTGTCTTTGGCCAAGTCTACTTGATAGCTTATGATAATATGAAATGAAGTACACCAATATGGATGTAAGCATTGTGTTTGAGTTATTGTGAGAATAATTATTTTCTTCATATTTGGAGCTGATAATGAGCATTCAAGGTGTTTATTTCCATCAGATGATACTGAGCAAGTTTCTTAACCTCTGTGAACCTTTAGTGATAACTACTTGATAAGCTTAGTGTGAAGAATAAATGAGATAATGTATGTAAATTCACCTTAACAGTACCTAGTAGCCTAGTATATAGTAAATAATAAATGATAGCTATTATTAATACATATACCATAGTAGTATATAGTAATTTTGTATTTCGGTATTGGATTTTGTAGCACCATTTAAGTGGTAAAAGTCATCTAAATATTAGATCTTATGAGAGTAGCCCAGACTGTAGCAAGTGAACAGAAAAACTTTTCACCTTTTTATTGTGGAGAATATTAAAACAGGGAGACCGAAGAGTGTAATGATCTCTTCGTGTACTTATTAACCAGGCCCAACACCCATGGCCAGTCTGGTTCCATCCATTTTCCATTTCCCCTTCTCATAGTTTTTTTTCAAAACAAATCCTAGAGATTATATCTTATATATAAATATTTCAGTACTTAAATGGTAAGGTCTTGTTTTTAAAAACAAAACCACAATATCATTACAAATACACACAGACACACAAATTGTTAATCATATAACCAATATTAAAACTCCAATTTCTAGGGAATTGTTTTTAGTAGCAGTATGGAGATGCATAAGAAGTAAATATAAAGAATACATAGGAGGTTACTCTTTCAAAGAGGAAAGATATCTGTTACAAGGACAGTAGACACCTTAGACAAGTTTGGAGGTACAGACAAATGATTATAGGAAAGAAAATTAGTGGAAAGTAGAGATAAGTTTGAAAGTAGGGGGCTGTGTCTTGCATATCCCAAATACCTAGTGTTTTTCTATGAGCATAATAAGACACAAATGTTTATTGGGGGAAAAATGGAGTAGATAAATGTGCAATTGCCAACAGCAACAAAGGAATGACTTTTAGAAAGGGTTGGGTTTTTGAAATGTAATCAGCAAAGCATAGGAAGAAAGATCATTGGGCAAGCAAGAAAGAAAAAAATAGGTGCTAACATAGGCACAAAGTTTTAATAGAGATCGTTAAGCAAGTGAAGACAGTTTTGTTTTGTTTTTTCCTGTTGGAAGAAAACAAGATGGGGAAGGGTAAGCACAACCCTATATTCTAACACCCCAATGTTGTGTTCAAAAAGGAATTAATAGAGAAATAATTCAGGATAAATTTATCACAGCCATTATCCGAATTTATAAAGAAACCTTAAACCACATGGCTTGACTAGGGTTGCCATTAATGCATAAAATCAGGAGATGGTTTGATATAGAATATGAGCTACGGAATTGTGGTTCTCATACTAGGGGGTCCAATTTTGCACCTGACTACAGATAAAGAAGAACACCTGGACATCTTTGCCCAGCCTACTGAGTAGAGGATCACTGTATTCTGGCTTGATTGTGGGATGCTTGCCATTATTGGGATGTGATCCCCTCAGCTTGGGTTGGAGAGACGTATGATTAATGTTCTTTCTTCATTGCCAGGAAGGCAGTAGAGTAATGATAATAAATAGCATGCAGTGAGCTTGCCTTCTTACAGTTTTCAAAGCAGTTTCACCTACTTTTACTCAATCTTTAGAAAGATCTTTGGAGATGGAAAGATTAATACTCAAAGTGCTTAAATGACACCTCTAAGGTCCCAAAGCAGTGATAAGACCTCAACCCAGGCCTGAGTCTCCTAGATCTGGCTTTCTTCCCATCACACTCCGTGCTTGATGAAACCCAAAGAGGATAGAGTCCAATATGTTTAATTCTGTTGGATAAAATTAAAACTTTAATGACTCCTACTAAATTATTTAAATTCAGCTGTTTGATTCAGCATAAAATTTAAACACTCTCTTAAAATGTTTAATAGGTCTAATTTGTAAAATCCATGAAAGGATTTAGGATTAAGTAGTTTTCTTAACATCTAATTGGTTTCTAATAATTAGGTATATAATATATTTAAGGTGACTGACTGAAAATGATTTCTTCTTTAAAAATGAACTTTTAAAATACATTCCCCTATGAAAGTTGAACTGAATCCTCTTATTTATATAATTCATTTATGTTTAAAATTTTCTAAATATTATGCTCCAGCATGCAACTCTTGCCGTATTTCCAGTAAACTTTTACTCTGTCAAATTTCTTTTCTAAGGGAAAGGAGTTCATAGAAAAAAAAACCTATCCTGATTATTAATCAAGTTTGAAGTCTAATTAAAATATGCAGAAATACTTAAAAACACTAAAAAATCAGGTCATATTAGTATTCTCTATATAGTGCTAAGCCTACAAAAACACAAACATTAGGAAATTATTTTTGTGTATATATGTATATATATATGTGTATGTGTATGTATATAATGTGTGTGTATATGTACAAATGTATATACATTTATACATATACATAGACCCTTTTCCTGGTGGTAAAAACTTGTTTTAATTAGAGTATCAGCTGCTGGTGATACAATGTTAAATAATTAGGTTGGTCTGTAAAGCTGCCTTCAAATAGAGTAGGATGCTAATATGCAAAATCCATGCCTCTTGAAACACTGGACAGGTCAGGAAGGTCAATCATACTATTTCTACTCATAAAAATGGGGTTATAAATACTTGCCTTTTAAGATAGTGATGTGGGTTCCACTGGAGTGTAATTCCGTAACAGTAGGGAATTTGTTCATGGCTGTATTTATTCACTGCCTAGAATAGTACCTAGAGCATATTAGGCATAACATAAGTGCTTATTACATAAATGCATTAATTGATGCAGAATGCTTTTTAAGGTGCACAACAGAAAGTTTTCAGGCTTAAAATCATCAGTTATCAAAGGTGTTAACTGGCACACAATCTCTATGCATTTCCTTCCCTTCCTTTCTCCCTCCTTCCCTACATTTTCATGAAAGTATACATCCTCTGCTAATGTTCTTAACCTTGACATCATAAGGTCATAAGTGGTTATTTTTTGCCATGAGGCAATAGCTCTATTCAGTTAGCCATTAAACAATTACTGAGAACCTGCTCTGGGCCAGGCATCTGTGCAAGGCACTAAAAAGACAAAGCCAGGTAAATGGCTCTCTTGGGGCTCACAGACCTACCCGAAGCTCTTTGTGATATACAGAGATGGTCGCTATATTACTTTTTATGGTGCCAGAGATGTTAACAAGGCAAAAACTCTGGAGAATCAGTAAGTTTGTAAATATTTTTCTTTCTGTATTATTTTCCTGCATTTTTCAAAAAGAAGCAAAGTCCTACTGTATTTGTTGTGAATATAAAGGAGATTTTTTTTTTATCATGTCAAACATTTAATTGCGCAGACACATAAATCCAAATACAATTAACCCTGAATTGTAAATTAGACCTAGGAATCTGAACAAGAAAATTTTATGGAAATTGAGATGTCTAATTCATATATTTTATCCAAATGAAACCATTTTTTATTAACCTAATGTGGTTGGACACTTATATTGTTTTAATGTTATTTATACATACTCCCAGTTATGAGGAATAACTTCAGTGCTTTACAACCAGCAGTGCTTTTAAAAGGTGCAGTGTACATTTTGAAATTTTTCTAATCTGTAACCTAAATTTTCACATTCCTTGACCACCTGATATGCCACTTCTGGCTTCCCCACCCACAGAACCTTGCCAATTCAGCTATAAAATCAATTTACTGGTAAAGCCAAGAACATGAACACACCTTTTCGGTAAAAGCAGCCTACTGACAGCAAGGAGAATCAAGGCCAGGAAACAGGGTCATTTTTATACATAGAAAAACAGACAGAGGCAAAGGGGATCCAGCTAAGGCCAAGAGTCTGCTTATTTAAACAGACAAAAGAAGGGGAAAGAATATCAGCAGAGATTTTGTGGATTGAAATAGAAGCTTCTGAGTCTTAATCCAGAATGATTTTGTTTTTACAAAAATTTTTAAAAATATTATAAGGATATGATTTTTTCCAAGTTCAATGTCAGCAAAAACCATTACATCTACTTTGAAAAACAGGTAGCTTTTTTGGCTAAATTTAGTTTGCCTTTACCAAGGAAAAATGGTTGACTTGTGTGTATGTGTGAGTCAACCATTTTTTGGACTTAATTGCAAATTACTGAATTCTCTTTTGAATGGTTACTTTGCTATGTGTGAGCCTCACTTTTTTTTTTGTTTGTTTCAAATCTCAGGGGTTTAACTAAAATAACTACTAGTTTATGTACTTGGATACCTGGGTAGAGGGCTGCCTGGGAGGTAATCTTAATCCTTTTGGTCCCAAGTCTGAGAGCATAGCTCCTGGAAAATGGATCTATGCCTTGTGTAGCCTGTGGGAAACCATGTGACACAGACACGGAGGGAGTGGTGAGAGGTCTTCTAGCATTAGAAGAAATGTTTTAAGTTTCCAACTAGAACACACCATTTAGTCATCTGACCAATCTTTATTGAGCACCTACTATGTGCCAGACACTGCACCTGACACTGTGGAAGAAAACCTACCTCCACTCCTTTAGCATCAAATAGCCTGTGAGGTCTAAGACAGAAGAAGTCTAGGGAAGGGAAAACAAAGTGCTAATTGAAAGCCTGCCGGGCTCTGGAGTTATCTGTATTCTTGGAGCAGACAGCAGTCCCCAAATTTGAATGAGAAGCTTGGAAACAAATAAGCATTCAGATGTATGGTGAGTCAGAGTTATGGAAGGCAAATTTTGACAGATTAATTAGGCAGCAAGGGAGGAGTCCTCTTTGTAAGCAGTTTAAAACTGGGCCATAAAGGAGTTCCCTGGTGGCCTATGGTTAGGATCCCTGGCTTTCACTGATGTGGCCCAGGTTCAGTTCCTGCTCTGGGAACTGAGATCCTGCAAGCCGTGGGGCATGGCCAAAAACAAACAAAAAAACTGGGCAATACAAGTAATGCAAATGTGGCTGGATCTTTTCAGCAGTCTAATTCTCTCTTTTCAGTTCATAATCAGTCTTTTGTAGCATCTCTCTGTTCCTTCTCTTAAAAAAAAATCTAAAAGGCATTGGTGAGTGCCGTGGATTTTATGTGTGTGTGTGTTGGGGGGAGGTAGCAAAAACAAAGATCCCTCTGAAATAATCATGTCGCCCTTCAGGAATGAAGACCTCACTCTCTCCCAGGGCTGGGAGTGCTGCTGGCAGACTGTCCTCAGCCGTCAGTCCCCTTCAGGAAGTACCTCAACCAAAAAGAGCTGCTTTTTCCCGTGTTACACCCCTTTCCCGAACAGTCTGTATTCAAAGCCTAGTTCTTGTGGGCATGTAAAGGCCCAGCTGCCTCGCCCCAGTTCTGAAGGGCCATCCCAGTGCCTAAATTCCCCCTGGGAATTGAGGGAATTCCCCTCAATTTTCTCATCTGGAAAATAGGAATAATAAAAGTTACTTCATATACTTGTGATTATTAAATAGCACATGCTGTGACATGATGTACTTAAATTTACTGCTACTACTACTACTACTACTACTATTATTTAACGCTAAAGTATTCAGAGCCTATTTCACACAGGGGCACTAAGGGCAGACCTTGGAGGTGGCACTTGTGCCATCAACCTGTCCAGCTCTCTGGGTTCTGGGAATACAAGGGTATAAACGAAATATTGTTTTAAAATATTTATTTATTTATTTATTTTGGCTGCACTAGGTCTTAGTTGCAGCACGCGGGATCTTCGTTGTGGCATGCATGCGGCACCTAGTTCCCCGACCAAGGATTGAACCCCGGCCCCCTGCATTGGGAGCACGGAGTCGTACCCACTGGACCACCAGGGAAGTCCCGCAGAACCCAAATGTTGATATAAGAATACACAAGTAGTGGCTGCCATCTGGTCTGAGGAACCCACTCTCTGATCCTTTTGGGCCTTGACCCTATCCTGTCAACTTTGAGTCAAATGTGCCTACCAAAGTCAGGCCACCAGGGCCTGGATGATAGCGTTCTACAACCAGAGGAGTCCTGTACGTGGGAATGACATAGCGAGACAAATACTGCATGATCTCACTTATATGTGGAAACTAAAATAGTCAAACTCATAAAAGCAGAGAGAAGAATGGTGGTTGCCAGAGGCTGGGGGTGGAGGTGGGGAATGAGAAGATACTAGTCAAGGGGTACAAAGTTTCAGCTGTGCAAGATGAATGAGTTCTGGAGAAATAACATACAGCAAAGTGACTGTAGTTAACAATACTGTATTGTAGACTTGAAGTTTGCTAAGAGGGTAGATCTTAAGTGCTCACCATACACACACACAAAAAAAAAGAAAGAAAAGAAAATAGTAACTATATGAGGTGATGGAGCTGTTAAATATCTTGCACTGTTCATTTCACAATGTATGTGTATATCAAAATGTCAAGTTGTACAACTTAAATATACACAATTTTATTTGTCAGTTTTACCTCAGTAAAGCTGTGTCTCTGTGTGTGTGTGAGAGAGAGAGAGAGAGAGAGAGAGAGAGAGAGAGAGAGGGAGAGAGATTTCAAGCCCTGCTCTCCACATCCCAGTCCTCACCACCCCTATCTCCCAGCTGATGATGGAGAAGTCCAGACTTGATCAGTACCAATTCTTGGGCTGGAGCAATTTCTAACAGACTTCTCTGCTTCTGCCATCCTTCTTTCTGATCTGCTATGGTAGGGATCTAGATAAAATAAAATAATTTGCAAAAGAGGGGAAAAATGCAATAGTCCTAGAAGAAGCAACAATCGAATTTAACCTAGAATACGTATAATAATATGTATCATATTAATAATAATATGTATCATATCCGTAGCTATTTGTGACTTATTACCAATAATAGTTGGCACTTAAAAGTTTACAAAAGGTATTCTTTTTCATAAATTAGAATCGATGGCTTTCTTATAATAATGTCACTTGAGCTCACTTGATTCTGATACCTTTTCTTTTTTAAAAAAATTTTTTTGGATTATAGTTGATTTACAATGTTGTGGTTGTTTCAGGTGTACAGCAAAGTGAATCTGTTATACATATACACATACATATATCCATTCTTTTTTTAGATTCTTTTCCTATATAGGTCATTACGGAGTTGAATGAAAGAGAATTGAGTAGGGTTTCAGTTGATCCTGCAGGAAATGTGCAAGGGGGTGTGTCACACATTTGACTATCATCCCTTGTGTACTGAAGCAGAAAAGAGTTTGAAAAGAGTTTGAGCGTTCCTAGACTGAATTAAGAGTTGGGGATGATGATTTTCTTCTAGTTTGGTCCTGGCTCTTCGATGCTCCCATTTTATTTTAGTAGCTACTGTGTAGGAGCAGCTGTTTGACATACTTAACAGTCAATTGTGTGTGAGAGAGAGTCGAGGGACTGAGTCGAGTCCCTTGAAAAGAGAAATTAATTAAATAAATAAAGAAAAATTAATTAAAGCTGGAGATGGGTATTTTTCAGTATCTTTTCCAAACAACCTCTCCCTCCTGACCTTTAACCAAAGCAGCAAAAGAGAGCTGAACGCTTATCAGTTTGCTACAGCAGTGAGGCACCAAAGGCATTAAGCAGTATAATGTGAGTCAACTATGACCTAGGGTAGCTCTTATTTGCAGAGCAGTTCCCCTTTTTCTTGGGTTTATATTGAGATGGTTACCTTAACGTGGTTTCCTTTTGGGCACCTCAGGATTTTTTTTTTTCTTTTGTTAATTAATTAATTTATTTATTTTTGGCTGTGTTGGGTCTTCGTTTCTGTGCGAGGCCTTTCTCTAGTTGTGGCAAGTGGGGGCCACTCTTCATCGCGGTGCGCGGGCCTCTCACTATCGCGGCCTCTCTTGTTGCAGAGCACAGGCTCCAGACGCGCAGGCTCAGTAATTGTGGCTCACGGGCCTAGTTGCTCCGCGGCATGTGCGATCTTCCCAGACCAGGGCTCGAACCCGTGTGCCCTGCATTGGCAGGCAGATTCTCAACCACTGCGCCACTAGGGAAGGCTCAGGATTTTTTTTTTTAATTGAAGTATAGTTGATTTACAAAGTTGTGTTAATTTCTGCTATTACAGCAAAGTGACTCAGTTATTTATCTATCTATCTAGCTATCTAGCTAGCTAGCTAGCTATATATATATACACATTGTTTTTCATATTCCTTTCCATTATGGTTTATCCCAGGACATTGAATATAGTTCCCTGTGCTATACAGTAGGACCTTGTTGTCTATCCATTCCATATGTAATAGTTTGCATCTACTAACCCCAAACTCTCAGTCCATCCCTTCCCCACCCCCCTCTCCCTTGGCAACCACACGTCTGTTCCTTATGTCCCTCAGGATTTTTTTTTTTTTTTTTGGCTGAGATGGTATATCTGTTACATGATTGGACCCTAAGTTATTACCATAAGCTGGAGTCTAGAGGGAAACACAGAATGATGAGGAATAGCATAGCATCCTATATAGTGGTTAATTACCTGGACTTTGATATTAGAAAGCCTGGGTTCAAACTCTGATACAGCCACTTAAGATCTTGGTGATCCTGGAGACTTGAATCGCTCAGAGCATCTTGTTTCCTTATTTGTAAAATAAAGAGAACAATAGTGGTTCATACTTCATAGGGAAATGGAGATGAGTAAATAAAGCAATGCACATAACGCACTGAGGAGAGGTTCTGACCCCAAGTAAGTCCTTAATACATGTGAGTTGCTTATATTATTATTATTTGGAAAATATCAGAACTTTCATTTTGCAAAACAGAAAAACAAGGACCTTTTATTTTTTATTATGATCATTATTTTAAATTTATTTTACTGAAGTACAGTTGATTTACAATGTTGTGCTAATTCCTGCTGTACAGCAAAGTGATTTAGTTATACATATATATACATTCTTTTTCATATTCTTTTCCATTATGATTTATCACAGAGTACTGAATATAGTTCCCTGTGCTACATGGTAGGACCTTGTTGTTTATCCATCCTATATATACTGTTTGCATCTGCTAATCCCAAACTCCCAGTCCACCCCTCCCCCACCCACCCCTCTCCCTTGGCAACCACAGGTCTCTTCTCTCTGTCTATGAGTCTGTTTCTGTTTCGTAGATAAGTTCTTTTTTAAAAAAAATAAATTTATTTATTTATTTATTTATTTATTTTTGGCTGCATTGGGTCTTCATTGCTGCGCGCGGGCTTTCTCTAGTTGTGGTGGGCGGGGGCTACTCTTCGTTGTGGTGCGCGGGCTTCTCATTTCAGTGGCTTCTCTTGTTGCAGAGCATGGGCTCTAGGCACGCGGGCTTCAGCAGTTGTGGTGCTAGGGCACAGTAGTTGTGGCTCACGGGCTCTAGAGCGCAGGCTCAGTAGTTGTGGCGCATGGGTTTAGCCGCTCTGCGGCATGTGAGATCTTCCTGGACCAGGGCTTGAACCCGTGTCCCCTGCATTGGCAGGCAGATTCTTAACCACTGCACCACCAGGGAAGTCCTTATAAGTTCATTTTTGAAAGATCTTTTATTTTAACTTTGAAGATCTGAACATTATGTTACTTTCTTAAGAATTTAGGGAAGAAAATCAAACTGTGGACACAAGGTCATCTTTGCAATAGGTTATAGCCCAGAAAGCTGTCAGCAGAGCCCTCTGTTGAGTGGTTATCCTACACTCAGCCTGAGATATGTTGTCTGACAGGGCTGCATTTCTTACTGAAGAGCTGAGGATCCTCTAAATACCCTGTTCTACCTGGATTAAGTTACTAATGTTCCCTACACGGCCCTCGTCCTCAAGGATAGATGCTTACTACTCACTTATTCATGGAAATTAAATCTTTCCTTTTACATTCAATCCATCCTTCAGAGTTGCAACTTCTTTAATAAACCAATGAGCTGGCAATATTTTTAAAATTAAATTTCCAATTTGTGAGGATGGGGTGTACATACCTTTGAAACTTTTTGTTTTGAAATAATTTCAAATTTATAGAAAATTTGCAAAAAAGAGTACAAGGAACGCCTATATATCTTTCATCAAGATTTCCCACTTGTTAATGTAAGGACTCACTCAGAACCCCAGATTTGGTATAAAGATTATTTTAAGCTCAAGATATTTGAGAATCAACAGATGCAGAAAGAAGTATTCTTGGAGCTTCCCATGTCTTGCTAAAAGCAGCAATGTCTGGGAAATGAGGCTGCCATAAATTCCTTATTTGGAGTGGATTTACTCCCAGACGGAAGAATGTGAATAAAATCTATCCCAAATTTCTTCTCCAGAGGAGTTTTATGGCCCTGAAGGAGACAGAAAGACCACTCATACCTGTACAGACAAACATTATCACTAACTTTCTTATCTCTTGATTGGTCTCCTAAAAACCCATTTGTCTTTCCTAAAGAAACCTATTTATTTTGCCCAGAAAAGCCTTTTCTCCCCTCTCCTTTTCCCCTAAGTTAGGATTATAAACCTTTAACGTAAACCATTTAATAAGCCAGCTACTTCTTCTGCTGGGCCCCCTGTGTACATGAATAAACCTTTTTCTCCTGTTAAGCTGTCTTTTGTCAGTTTAATTTGCAGGCCTCAGGGAGGAACATAAGCAAATAGAGGACAATTTTTTTTCTCCCCTACATTAACATTTTACCACTTTTCCTTTATTATTCCTTCTCTCTATATATTTTTATTAATTTTTTCTAAACCATTTGTGGGCTATAGACATGACATTCCATTGTCCCTTAATGTTTAAATGTGTATTCCCTAAAAATAGACTCTTTCTTATATAGCAGCAAGAGATTAATGTTGAACAATACTGTCATCTAATCCATAGACTTAGCTAAACATTTGCCAGTTATCCAATAATGACCCCCAAATATCCTTTGTAAGTCTGGGATCTGGTCTAAGATCACGTGTTACAGTTAGTTGTCCTTTATTTTAGTCTCCCTCAGTCTAGAAGAGTTCCCCAGTCCTTCCATAACTTTTATAACATTGACAGTTTTTAAAATTTACTCTGTAAAATGTTCCTTAATTTGGTTTTGTCTGGCATTTCCTCATGATTAGATTCAGATTACACATTTCTGGCAGGAATACTACAGAAGTGATGTGTTCTTCTCAGTGTATAATATAAGGGGGCACATGATATTTATTTGTCCTATTACTATTGATGTTCATTTTTATCACTGGGTTAAGATGGTATCTGTCTGGTTAGTCTATTATAAAGTTAGTAACTATTATGTACTTATTTATTAATAAGCATTGAATAAGTATTTTATGGAGAGGTGCTTTGAGACATGTAAATATCATGCTTCTCATCAAATTTTCACCTATTACTTTTAGCATCCATTGATAATCCATGATTAAATCAGTTAGTACCATGACATTTGCCAAATGGTGATTTTCTAATTTCATTGTTTCCTTTATATTTATTATTTGCAATTTTCTTATAAGGTAGAGCTTTTCATTTCCCCTCATTAATTTATATATTCATTCATTTATTTATATAAATATGGACTTGCAGACTTCTATTTTATTCAATGTGTTCTTACCTGTTACTATTATTATTTATTAGACCCCTCAAGCTTGTTCCTACGTCCTTTTGACATGTTCCCATCATTTTTGGAGCTCTTCCTTACTTTCTGGCACAACAATGTTCTAGGCTCATCTGCCATTCCTCTGCCACAGCCCTGGACTTAGTCATTTCTTTAAAGAGTCCTCATTCCTTTAGGGGAGAATGTGATTTAGAAACCGTGATCTTAGTGCTCATTGGTATTGGGTGTCATTGCTTTTAGTTCTTAACAGACTAGGAAATATGTATGTACATACACACGTTCATATATATACACGCATGCACCTACATCTATTTATCATCTATCAATTATCTATCTATCTATCTATCATCTCTCTATGTTAAAAAACCATGAATTCACATTGACCCCTCTAATTCCAATCCAATACCACAGGGTTTATCCTTGCTTCTTTTACCTATTTGTAACTCCCTTCAGCACTGAAACACCTGGGTCTCATTAGCCTCAATATATTTACTTAGTTGGTTAATTCTCCTGAGTGTAATCAATATCCTAACCACAAGGCTGCCTCTCTGGCCCCAGCCCCATTTACCATGCTAGCAGCTACATTAGCTAAATTCTTGGTCTGGAGTAAGGGAAATGGAAGGGGAAGAGATGGTATATTTTTTTCTTTAATAAAGCCTGAAGTGGAAGTTCTACTACTCAGTGTAACGTAAAGTGTTTTTCTTACTTGAATTCAATTCTAAGTTCAAAACAGACATGTAAAAACCCAAAGTGAAGGTTCATATTCAATTATCACAGCTAGTGATTGAGTTGTCAAGTGATTATCTACTGTGCTATTCTTAGTATCAGAGACTGATGTAACACCCAGCTGAAACCATTGAAGTCATTTTATTGCATAGTGGACAGATCTGCCCATCTGAGCGCAACCAATGTGCTTGATTCATGTAGGTACAATTCCCCAAATCTGATTTCCCATCAGTTTTTGCTTCTCACATTGCACTCATTTAAAAAAAAAATCATCACCAAATACTTTGGAATTCAGCATTTCAATATATTTAAACGTTGTTCTGGTTTGAAGTATTATCTATTACGTATAGCCCTTGAAGCCTTCGTAGTTTGAATGATAATTTTGAGTTTGTTTAACCAGTCCTCAAACTGGTACTAACCCTCCAGTGTCTGGCCCCAAAAAGGGTTCTTCTACTGGGTGTTACTCGCACCAGTAGAATGAGACCAAGTTCTTCGGTTTAGGAAGGAAAGGAAAGCTTTATTCTTTGATCAAAGAATGGAGAGGTATGAGCTCTAGAGCAGGTGCTCTCCCTGCAGGCTGTGGGTGGGGCTGATTTATAGGGATCAGTACCGGGGAGGAGGCGGGGTTCTTCCCAGGTGAACGCAGCTGTGCTGCTCAGGCTCCGGACCACAGTGCTGGGCGCAGTGTCCCTGTACAAGGTTCCTCCAACTGAACTGTTGGTGCTGCCTTTTCGCACTAGGAACTCTGGTTCCTAGTGCTGGGTGCAAGGCCTCTACACGCGACACCCCATGAGCAAGTGAAACTGGACGAAGCACAAAGGGAAAAAAAAAGGTTAGACTTTATTTTATTACCTAAATTGTATTTTTATTCCCTGGGAATTGTTTACGGGCTTTACTGGTGACAAAACTTTAATAAGCATGCAAACTTCTGTGGTGCTGGTGCTGATCCCTGGGTTCACACCCAGAGATTCTGATTCAGTAGCTCTGGGGAACTTCTGCATTTTAATGAGATCCCCAGCAGGTTCTGGAGCCGGTGGCTCAGGGAACCACACCTTGAGAAACACTGGATTAGCATGTTTTTACTCCGGTCTAGGAAAGTTCTAGCTTAGAAGTTGTGGTCAGTCATTCCTGGTCATATGTGAGGTTGAACTTGTCATTAGTATCCATCAGAGCTTTCATAATCGACAAGCAAATCAGTGTGTTGAAACCTGGCTTGCCAACACCTGCAATTACAGGACAAATGTGTCAACTTGTTCATCAACTTTCGTGTGTCAAGGCTGTGCTCGTGTGTCTGAAAGGGGTGGCATCAAAGCCAGAGCTCTGGCCTGCCTGGCAGAGTTGCAATGAGCTATCCTCTAGGATGCCACCCCGACAGGCCAGGCCTTCAGGCCTTCAGGTTTGGCTGGCTGGCGTTCTTATTAATTAAGTCTGAGAAGGGACTAGAGACAGACGGAGTCCATGTGCTGCACAATCCCTGGTTCAAGTTTGTTTCCTTTCTCCAGTTTTCCTCATGGATCAAGGAGAGATGACTGGAAAAATTATACTCTTCAGCAGAAAGAAAGCAAACTATCCATCAGCACTTATTTAATCATTTATGCTGAGTGCTTTCACAAAGAATGTTGTATTCAATCATCATAAATCACCTGGTGGGTAGATGATTTATTATCACAGTTCCACAGATGAAGAAAGGGAGAGTGTCTGAATTATGCACATAATCACACAGCTAGTAAGTGACCATGAAGAGTTTTGACCCTTGTCTTTTGTCTTTAAAGCTGGCGCTTTATGCAGCAAACACTATATGGACCAGCCTCTTGTATTTTGACTTTGTTTTCCCTTTCCAAGGGATGCTCTTCAGGAAAACAGAGACACTGTCTTGGACGAATTTAAGCCTAACAGTAGGATTCATGTCTATTGGGTGTTTCCATACTAGCAGACTTATTCTTAAAGCAGAATAAAGAAATAAGGGTCAGTGATAAATGTGAAGACAATTTTTAAAACAATTAAGGTCTCTGTGCTTAATTGGCTGTGGGGGAAAAATGAGAGTGATTTGACTGGTTTGTTTCACCTGAGGGTAGGAATCTTTCACAGGCAGGTAGTCTTTTAGAACGAGGATATAAGTGGTGACCAGAGTATGGTTTCCCTGTATTCTGGGTGAAGGGTCTTGCTGCTGCCCAGTTTCTGGTTTTATTGATCATTTACATGAGATACATATTTTGTTAAATGGTTTTACTCCTCTTTTGTGATCTATCAAATGTCAAATATTACTGAGGGAATAAATGTACTGCTGCCAGGTTTTGGTCATGCAAATTTAAAGCAAAGACCCTCTTCTCAAATGGAAATATTTCATAGAGGTTCTTTTCTCTATATTTGTACAATAAAAAAGACCATTTGGATGATTTCACGAGGAGAAAGGACCAACCTGCCTTCAAAAGTTTACTGTAGGGCTCATCACTTCCAGATCTAAACTGCTACTTTTGATGCCTCCCAACATCATCAAGATTTCAGCCAGGTGCTCTTAACAGGAGGCAAGGGCCCCTTGGCCCATAGAACTCAATGGCAGCACTTGAGTTCATGACCCAGAAGCTCGAATTGACCAATGTCTCTCATCTTGTGAGAGCCAGAACTGAAGCTGAAACCAGACCTCCTGACTCGGGTGATTCCTCTTTCCTCAGAGCCTGGGCAGTAGGCGTGAATGTATGTGAGTGCAGTGGGTCAGGGCGTCGAGGCCAGATGGCAGCCCTTTGTCTGCACCATCTTTTCAAGGATGTTTGTATGGTGAACAGTCTTGGAAGAAAGAGCTAGTATCTTCCGCTAGAGCAAAGGACAAGCAAGCTGATTGTATAGGATAAAATATTAGAATTCCCTAAGCTTGGAGTTCCTTTCCTCTAATGCAGTCCACTACATGTAAGGGTCATCTGACCCTCTTTGTGTCAGTCTGTTAGAATTGAGGCTCGGGGAACCAGTGTGAAAATGATAACTCTGACTACTGTGATTGCTGTAACAGACTATCCTTGGTTTCTGTATTAGTGTGGGTTCTCCAGATCCACCAAGATCTGTAGTCAGCAGCCTAGAGACCCAGGAGAACAAAATATGTAAGTTCCAGTCCAAGTGCAAAGGCCTGAGAAGCAAATATGCTGATAGTGCTACAAGTTTTGGTCTAAGTCTGAAGGTAGGAGAAGACTCATGTCCCAGCTCAAAGACAGAATCCTTTTATTTTATTCAGGCCTTTGATAGATTGGATGAGGCCCAGCAACATTGGGGAGGCCAGTCTGCTTTACTTAGTCTACTGATTCAAATATTAATCTCATCCAGGTATACCCTCACAGACACGCCCAGAAATAATGTTTAATGGTCCCCTGGCCCAGTCAAGTTGACAGACCAAATTAACCATTAGCTTCCATGAAATTGTGGCAGGTTAATTTGTTAGCTTGCAAATAGAATAAAATCTTAGACCCTTCACAGTTCTTGATACATACTTTAAAAAAATAACAAAAAGATTCATCACTATGTTCAAGTGGTGTCAGCCTGACCTGATTACAAAATTTCCATCAGCTTTTCACCTAGATTTAGTAGCAGTTGGTGTTTACTGCTTATATCCATTATTTTCTTAGGGGTTGCGACATGGTGTCATTCTAATTCTAACACTCTGTGTATATATATATATATATTTTTTAAACTTTCCACTCTAAGATCTTTTTTTTAAAAAAGTATTTGTTTATTTATTTATTTATGGCTGTGTTGGGTCTTCGTTTCTGTGCGAGGGCTTTCTCTAGTTGTGGCAAGCGGGGGCCACTCTTCATCGCAGTGCGCGGGCCTCTCACTATCACAGCCTCTCTTGTTGCGGAGCACAGGCTCCAGACGCGCAGGCTCAGTAGTTGTGGCTCACGGGCCTAGTTGCTCTGCGGCATGTGGGATCCTCCCAAACCAGGGCTGGAACCCGTGTGCCCTGCATTAGCAGGCAGATTCTCAACCACTGCACCACCAGGGAAGCCCTGGAATATTTTAAAGTATTTAAAAGCTTAGATTAAATTTAAATCTCTGACCGGAAACAGTTTCTGCTCAGAGTTTGATGTAGCCATGTCTTATCAAAGATTTCTCTTAACGTCATAGCATTTAGATTGAGAAACTGTGGCAGTGACTGTCACCCAAAATTCAAAGATGTCTGGCTCTGGTAATACTTTTTCTAGTCTGTATCTGTTATAGTCTCTCTATTTCTAGTTTTTGAATTTCCATGGTCTTTTGCTAATGGTCAGTTTTATTATGGTTATAATCATATCCCTTCACAAGTCGTAGTTCCTATAGGCCAATTCTTATTAAATAGTTTTCATTTATCGAAAAAAACTTTCAGCTCATTTATATCTGTGTTAATATTTTGTAAATCAGCTCTGCAGTGGATTGATTTATCACCACAGAATCAGATGTCCATAAGGGATTTCAAAAATCCTCTGGTCATCCTACCCCTAAACAAATAAATACATATTTTATTTTCCAATATCGACAAGGATGATCCTAGCATGCAGGGTAAAGGAAAGAGATGGCAGAGAAGCCCAGTAGATTCTTAAGAGGAAACAGGGATGGGGAAAAATTAAAAATGGGATTGGGGAAGGGAGGATAAATAGTGGGACAGACTCTGCCCTCAGAATTTGGTGGGTGATATGTCTTGTCCTGACATGTTCACAGCCTGGCCTGCAGGGGATCACTGTGTAGTAACTGAAGATGGTGTAATGTGTCTGCCTTTATGAGCTCTCAGTCTATTAGTAATTAGATAGTATTTTAAAGACTTGGTATGTCCATTATAGCCTATTTTTAGGACCACCTCTGAAACACTAAGTCAGGAAAGAAGCCAAAAGCTAGATAACAGGAACTTTGCAAAGAATAATGGAAAAATTGAAGCCAGCTCAGAACAAGACAAAAGGTCAGGGTCAGATCTTTAGACCTGTTTTCCAGAAATGGGTAATAAGGAATTCCTGGCAGCTGTCTCAAACTCCAGTGAGGAGCGTGAGCAATAAAAAGAAATGCTTCATGCTGGAAAAAATCTTCACTGTCCCCCAATTTTTGTGATTAGTTTCACTTTTTTTCTTTTTACATTAAAGAATACATATAATGAGAATGGCCAGCAGAGGGCCTTCAGATAAACATGAACACTTTAATATTCAAGTGGGCTCTCTGAGTTTTGATTCTCCTTCCTATTGGATTATTTTTTAAGAAAATGAAAAAAAAAAAAACCTTCACATTTTATTGGGAAATAGTTGCACAGTGCTACAGCCCCAGTGTATGTTGCTGACATTGCTGTTAGCAATCTCCATTTCATGGAGGACTAAGTACTTCAGTGAAAGGTCAGTAGGTGGCAAACTTCTACAACCCTTAGACTGAAGAAGGCCCATAATGGGTAGATCCCCTCCTAGAGAAATATTGGGGATTTGTGCCTCTTTTCTTGGGGGGTGATGGGTGGTGTTAGTGGGCTGTGTGTGTGTGTGTTACATTGTAAAACGTACTAAATGAAAAATAAGTTTCTTTTCAAATAATTATGAAGACATTTGCCAGTTAAGCTAAATCAGTATGTATCAAAATCAACCAACCTGTCCTGAAGGTCATCTATGAGTGCTGTGGTTATCTCTGTCCCTGTGGGATAGAGGGTGGAGTAGAAAGTTCCTAAATTCCCCTTCAGTTCCAGTAATCTGTGATTTGAGATGCTCCACCTTGACCTAAATCTTACCTGCTCTCTGTAAGTCTCCCGGTGTTTTATGATCTGGAAGCAGATGTAGAGAGTTCCCAAGTATACATGGTGGGTTAAGATTTTGATTATAGTTTTGGAGGAAAATTTTTTTGGGAAATGTTGAAGGATAACAGGAATATTTGAGTAAGTCCAGTGGAGTACAAAACGTAGGAGACTGTAAAATCACCTTTTGTTTCTTTACTGAAAACTTGGATTCAGTGTTAACATTTTTTGTCATTCCTGAGATTCTCAAAGTTTTAAGTTTATGCTGATAAATTCTGGGGGAAAACTATTTCTTCATTCATTCTCTTGGAGAGTCATTTTCTGGTTAAAAGGCAATACAGTAGTCCCTCGTTATCCAAGGTTTTTGCTTTCCATGGTTTCATTTGCCTGTAATCAACGGTGGTTTCAAAATATTAACTGGAAAATTCCAGAAATAAGCAATTTATAAGCTTTAAATTGTGTGCCATTCTAAGTAGTGTGATAGTCCTGCTCCTTCCTGCCCCGGACGTGAATCATCCCTTTGTTCAGTATATTCCACCTGTTAGTCATTTAGTAACTGTGTTGATTGACTGTTGAGGTATCACAGTGCTTGTGTTCAAGTAACCCTTATTGTACTTGATAACGGCCCCAAAACACAACAGTAGTGGTGCTGGCAATTCGGATATGCCAAAGTGAAGCTGTAAAGTGCTTCCTTTATACAAAAAGGTGAAAGTTCTTGACTTAGTTAAAAAAAAAAAAAGTCGTATAATGAGATTGCTGAGATCAATGGTAAGAACGAATTTTCTATCCATGAAATTGTGAAGACGAAAGAAGAAATTTGTGCTAGTTTTGCTGTCGTGCCTCAAATATGTACGTATAAGGGAATATGTATGTATAGGGTTTTGAGATTACAAATAATACTGATATGTAGGGTTTGGTATTATCCACAGTTTTAGGCATCCACTGGGGGTCTTGGAACTATGCCCCATGGATAAGGAGAGACTAGTGTGCATTGTCTTCAGAACTAATAAGCACCTAAAAACTCCTCTCATTCTCCTCTACCACTGTCAAGCTGTTTTTGGATAGGACCATGGTATTGCTATGCTTTATACCTGTGTGATGTGTTAGGAAAGTAGACAGTCCCTAAGCATTTTTTAAATTATTATTATTTTTAATAGCTCTTTATTGGAGTGTAATTGCTTCACATCTGCTGCTTTTCTTCAGTGTCTTTGGATCTATTCTTTAGGAAACTACCCTTCTCAAGTTCATGTGACTCTGTGAGGCTCTCAATCATCTGGACCTGCTTTCCCAAAGAGTGGGGTTGTGATTCAGCATGGCGGTCAGATTCTTTTCGGGGATTTGAGTTTCATGCAGGCGGGAAGGGTGGGAGGGATTCAATACGATCTTTTATTTCTGTCCTTGCTAAACTGGATGGATATATAACTTTGGCTGCTAATGGTGATGATGCTTGTTACATGCTCTGAAGCCTACTTTGTTCAACACTAATATGGCTACTCTGTATCGTATAATGTTGGAATGGTACACCTTTTTCCATCCTTTTACTTTTAACCTATCTGTGTCTTTATATTTAAAGTTTGTTTCTTGAAGATAGCATAGAGTTGATTCTTGCTCTTTTATCAAATCTGACCATCTTTGCACTTAAATTGTGCTGTTGACCATTTATGTTTAATACAATTATTGACAAGCTGGGTTTAATTAGGACACCTTGGTTTTTGGATCTAGTTTTTGCATTTTCTCTTTTGTCCAACTTTTCCTCTTTCTTCTGCTTTTTTTAGATTGAGTATTTTTTATGATTTGATTTTATCTCCCCTTACTGGCATATTAGCCATTCCTCCTCTTTCTTATTTTTTTTTTAAGTGGTTGCCATAGTATACTTATTTATATATCACAGTCTACCTTTTAGTAATATTAAGTCACTCATATATAGTGGAAAAGCCTTACAACAGTATACTTCCATATTCTCTTTCCTGGCCTTTATGTTGTTGATGTCAACACATGTCAATACATGCGTTTTATATATATATATATGTAAAAAAGATATATATAAATAAAATGTAATATATAATAATGTATTATTAAAATATATAACTATCTAAATATATTATATATGAAATAAACCTCATAATACATTGTTGTTTTTCTTTAAACAGTCAATTAACTTTTACAGAGGTTCTGAAAATTTAAAAAAAGTATTTTATATTTACCCACATATATTTACCATTTCTAGTGCTCTTCATTCCTTTGGGTGATCCATAATTCCTTCTGATAGCATTTTCCTTCTGCCTAAAGAACTTTCTTTGACATTTTTTTCAATGCTGGTCAGCTGATGATGAATTGTTTCAGCTTTGAATGAATGTCTAAAATAGTCTTCACTTTGTCTTCATTTATGAAATATATTTTCTCTGGGTATAAAATTCTAGGTTGACAGGGTTTTTTTTTCCTTTTAGTACTTTAAAGATGTTATTGTCTTCTGGATTGTATAGTTTTTGATGAAAAGTCTACTGCCATCTTTGTTCCGCTGTATGTCCTGTCTTTTTTCTGAGGAAGGGGAATTATTAGATCCATCTTTCATGGTTTACCCCTTTCTTCTACATTGTTGGAGATTTCCTTTAACAAATTTTTTAGCTTGCTAAATTGTCTTCAATGTCAATTATGCAATTCTGCTCATTTATTGAGCAGCTATTTTTTAAATTGTATTTTACATTTTTAAGATTTCACATTGTCTTTTTCACCTGTTTATATTTATAGACACTTGTTTTTGTCAGCCTATTTTATCTCTGTGAAATTAATAAATATATTTATTTTAAAGTTCTTTGCTTTTATAATGTCGCATTGAATGTCTTTTTATTCAAATAATTGTTTACATGTTCATATCCTTAAGAATTTATCCTATACATAGAATACTGGGTCAAAGAGAATAAATAATTTTGAAGACTTTCTTGGAAGCTTCTAGATTGCTTCCTGAAAAAGTAAAATCATTGCCACAATCATCCATCTATCTACTACTTCAAAATAACAGTAATTGAGTGTATATGATATATCTGGCATATGGCAGGAATGTCTGTTTTGCTACACCTTGCAATGATTCAAACTATGTAAAATATATAATTTCACTGGATCATCTCCCCCTTCTACTCCATGGCATATACTCTTGCTCCTCCACATCCTCTTGAATACATTTTACCATTTGGTGTGCCCTTTCTTTGGGGCAAATTGCTTTGACTTTCAATGACCCTCACCTGAGACTCATCTTCAGCAAACTGCTTTGGGCTAGTGGAGCTCAGAGCCCCCATGAACAGAGGGCTGGAGGTGCCAGGCAGTTACTCTCCACCAGTCATCCCTAGCCAATGACTAGAGGTTACAGGATTATGAAGAGCTTCCTGGTGTCGGTCTCAACAACTCTGATATCTCAATCATCCTCCAGGGTCTCCTGTGAGATAAATTACCTTCCTCAGAATTCTGCCTGAAATTGCACCTTTATTTGGGTTCTTCCCCTTCATTGTCCTGATTCCTCCCTCCCTTACTGATTTTTCCTGGGATCTCTTCTTTAAAAAATAACTTGCACTCAAGTCACCTCAGGGTCTGCTTTGGGGAACCTGACATAAGATATGCTCCAATTCCACCCTACCATAAATACTGTTAATTTGGAGTAGTTTGTCTTATACTTTTTCTCTTGCTTCTACGACATGCATAAACATGAAAAAAAGTTATACATTATACACATTACCCTGTAATTTGCCTTAGTTTTTTCATTTAGTAATATATCAGGGACGCCTAAGACAATCCTTTAAAAAAATTCTCTAAAGTGTTACATTGATTTTATTGAGGTTCCATACTATAATTTTTCAATTACCACTAGAGATAGACATTAATATTATTTCAAATTTTATGTTGCTGTAATAACCTTGAGATCTTTGTCTTCAATAACGAAGTCAGGTTCTTGAGAAGGGGCCTTTTGCATTTTAAAAAGTCCCCTTTAGATGTTAAGAGCCAGATCCCATAAGTCTTAGAACGGAGAGAAGGTAGCATTTGTATTCTGGACATGGGGTAAGAGGTTGTAGGGTGATGACTCAGGAACAGGTTGCCAACCACATAAAGAAGAAAGAAAATTCCTCCTTGGCTTAGAGGCAAGTATTTTGGAAGAAACTGAGAGGAGAAAGCAAAAGAGCTGAGAAGCTTATGTGGGGCTTTCTCCCTGGCCTGTCCTTTGGTGTGAAAACCTGGGAGGTGGGATCATGTAGAGACTCCGGGCAGATTCTCATTCAGTGCATCCTGTTTAGAGGACCCTGCTGGAGCCATTCTGACTGTTGCCCATGCTCTGCGTATAGTTAAATATTTTGACTGTCCCCTGCCGTCTTCAGGAAGATTTGTTGACTTAAAAGCGGAAAGCTACATCTCTATCTGCAGGGTGGATAGGAACATATATTTGGGGGTGTGCCCTTTATGAAAAAGAATTAAAATTATGAACCTGCCTTAAAGCAACATCTGGGGGCTGCAGCAGAGCAATAATGGCAACAAGATATGTTTCAGTAGAAAGGGCCTGCACCCCCAAGCCTCGACTCCTGCAGGTATTGCAAGGAATATGTGAAAAGTTTCCATGGCCTCCAAAGAAGCAGGCGAGGGAGCTGAGAACTGAGAGCCTTGGGGACTCCTTTGCACGGTCTGTGGGATGGACAGCCCACCCCAGGGACTGTATAGAAAATACAGTTGATTCTTGGAGGATGAGTAGCACCCTCCAAACTGAGGTGGGGCTCAACAGCAGGAGAAAACCACGGGGCTTCCTTGTAAGCAGTCACTCTACAAGGCCAGTGCCGAGAGTATGGCAGGAAGTAACATAGCTGGGGATGGGGTTGGGGTTCTTGCTAAGGAGAGGGAGGTAGATGCCCAGGATCATCAAGATGAATATCTTCCAGTCAAGGCCAGAGAGGACAGAGGACAGCACTGATGAGTTATTGCTCACACCCCACAAGGACAGGGCCGTAAGCAGGCCTGAGCTTCTTCCCCCAAACTTGGACCCTGGCTGGGGACAGAGAAACAGGAGTGGAGGAGAATCTGAAGAGAATGCATTTTAAGCCATAAGTGGTTGAAATACTTTGAACTGGTGAGAGGACAGTGATGGGAATGGGAGCTTGAGAGCTAGAGTTACAGAGAGAGGAACAGCATTTCAAGATAGTGTACCCTGAGACGTTTCCCTTATGATTAGTGAACCCACTATTCACCCTTGAACTTTTAAAAAATTATATTTGGAGCTTTTTATCACTTGTCTTTTTTTTTTTCCTACAGTTATCATGGTTTATTTTATTTTATGTTATTTATTTATTTTGGCTGCATTGGGTCTTTGGTGCTGTGTGTGGGCTTTCTCTAGTTGCAGTGAGCAGGGGCTACTCTTCCTTGCAGTGTGCCGGCTTCTTATTGCAGTGGCTTCTCTTGTTGCAGAACACAGGCTCTAGGCGTGTGGGCTTCAGTAGTTGTGGCACGAGCTCAGTAGTTGTGGCTCACAGGCTCTAGAGTGCAGGCTCGGTAGTTGTGGCGCACAGGCTTAGTTGCTCCACGGCATGTGGGATCTTCCCAGACCAGGACTAGAACCCGTGTCCCCTGCATTGGCAGGCGGATTCTTTTTTTTTTTTTTAATTATTTATTTATTATTTATTTATTATTATTATTTTATTTTTGGCTGTGTTGGGTCTTCGCCTCTGTGTGAGGGCCTTCTCCAGTTGCAGAGAGCGGGGGCCACTCCCCATCGCGGTGCGCGGGCCTCCCACCTTTGCGGCCCCTCCTGCTGTGGAGCAGAGGCTCCAGACGCTCAGGCCCAGCAGCCGTGGCTCACGGGCCCAGCCGCTCCGCGGCACGTGGGATCCTCCCAGACCAGGGCTCGAACCCGTGTCCCCCACATTGGCAGGCAGACTCTCAACCACTGCGCCACCAGGGAAGCCCCTGGCAGGCGGATTCTTAACCACTGCACCACCAGGGAAGCCCCAGTCATCCTTGAACTTTTGTCTTTGCATATTGATATTTTTATTTCTGTTGGCTAACTTCTGAGAAATGGTTTGCAACAGCTGCTGATTTTTAAATATATCTTTTATCCAGACACCTATTTTTAATTCCATTATTCATTCTAAAAGTTTTTCAGCTGATTCTTTCGGCTGTGTTGGGTCTTCGCTTCTGTGTGAGGGCTTTCTCTAGTTGTGGCAAGTGGGGGCCACTCTTCATCGCGGTGCGCGGGCCTCTCACTATCACGGCCTCTCTTGTTGTGGAGCACAGGCTCCAGACGCGCAGGCTCAGTAGTTGTGGCTCACGGGCCCAGTCGCTCCGCGGCATGTGGGATCTTCCCAGACCAGGGCTCGAACCCGTGTCCCCTGCATTGGCAGGCAGATTATCAACCACTGTGCCACCAGGGAAGCCCCCAGCTGATTCTTTTGGGTAGTCTAGGCATATAATCACATTGTCTGTGAATCATGGTAAATCTCTTTTCATAATTCCATAGTTATGTACTTCTGGCTTCATTGAACAGACCAGACTCCTAGAACCACAACATTTTTTCTTCTTATTTTATTCCTAATTTCAACAGGAATAAAGCTACTAGTTAACAAACATGTATAGAGCAGTTATTAGGCATTGGGTGCTGTTTTTTTTTATTAGTTATCTATTTTATACATATTAGTGTATACATGTCAATCCCAATCTCCCAATTCATCCCCCCACCACTCCCCCCCACCACCCCACTTTCCCCCCTTGGTGTCCATATGTTTGTTCTCTACATCTGTGTCTCTATTTCTGCCTTGCAAACCGGTTCATCTGTACCATTTTTCTAGATTCCACATATATGCATTAACATATGATATTTGTTTTTCTCTTTCTGACTTACTTCACTCTGTATGGCAGTCTCTAGGTCCATCCATGTTTCTTCAAATGACCCAATTTCGTTCCTTTTTATGGCTGAGTAATATTCCATTGTATATATGTACCACATCTTCTTTATCCATTTGTCTGTCGATGGGCTTTTAGGTTGCTTCCATGACCTGGCTATTGTAAATAGTGCTGCAATGAACATTGGGGTACATGTGTCTTTTTGAATTATGGTTTTCTCTGGGTATATGCCCAGTAGTGGGATTGCTGGGTCATATGGTAATTCTATTTTTAGTTTTTTAAGGAACCTCCATACTGTTCTCCATAGTGGCTGTATCAATTTACATTCCCACCAACAGTGCAAGAGGGTTCCCTTTTCTCCACATCCTCTCCAGCCTTTGTTGTTTGTAGATTTTCTGATGATTCCCATTCTAATTGGTGTGAGATGATACCTCATTGTAGTTTTCATTTGCCTTTCTCTAATAATTAGTGATGTTGAGCAGCTTTTTATGTGCCTCTTGGCCATCTCTATGTCTTCTTTGGAGAAATGTCTGTTTAGGTCTTCTGTCCATTTTTTTGATTGGGTTGTTTGATTTTTTTTTAATGTTGAGCTGCATGAGCTGTTTATATATTTTGGAGATTAATCCTTTGTTGATTCATTTGCAAATATTTTCTCCCATTCTGAGGGGTGTCATTTCATCTTGTATAGTTTCCTTTGCTGTGCAAAATCTTTTAAGTTTCATTCGGCCCCATTTGTTTATTTTTGTTTTTATTTCCATTACTCTAGGAGGTGGATCAAAAAAGATCTTGCTGTGATTTATGTCAAAGAGTGTTCTTATGTTTTCCTCTAAGAGTTTTATAGTGTCCAGTCTTACACTTAGGTCTTTAATCCATTTTGAGTTTATTTTTGTGTATGGTGTTAGGTAGTGTTCTAATTTCATTATTTTACATGTAGCTGCCCAGTTTTCCCAGCACCACTTGTTGAAGAGACTCTCTTTTCTCCATTGTATATCCTTTCCTCCTTTGTCATAGATTAGTTGACCATAGGTGCATGGGTTTATCTCTGGGCTTTCTATCCTGTTCCATTAATCTGTATTTCTGTTTTTGTGCCAGTACCATATTGTCTTGATTACTGTAGCTGTGTAGTATAGTCTGAAGTCAGGGAGTCTGATTCCTCCAGCTCTGTTTTTTTCCCTCCAGATTGCTTTGGCTATTTGGGGTCTTTTGTGCCTCCATACAAATTTTAAGATTTTTTGTTCTAGTTCTGTAAAAAATGCCATTGGTAATTTGATAGGGATTGCATTGAACCTGTAGATTGCTTTGGGTAGTATAGTCATTTTCACAGTATTGATTCTTCCAATCCACGAACATGGTATATTTCTCCATCTGTTTGTGTCATCTTTAATTTCTTTCATCAGTGTCTTATACTTTTCTGAGTACAGCTCTTTTACCTCCTTATGCAGGTTTATTCCTAGGTATTTTATTCTTTTTGTTGCAATGGTGAATGGGATTGTTTCTTTAATTTCTCTTTCTGATCTTTTGTTGTTAGTGTATAGGAATGCAAGAGGTTTGTGTGCATTGATTTTGTATCCTGCTACTTTACCAAGTTCATTGATTAGCTCTAGTAGTTTCCTGGTGGCATCTTTAGGATTATCTATGTATAGTACCATGTCATCTGCAAACAGTGACGGTTATACTTCTTCGTTTCCAATTTATGTTCCTTTTATTTCTTCTTCTTCTCTGATTTCCATGGCTAAGACTTCCAAAACTACATTGAATAATAGTGGCAAGAGTGGACATCCTTGTCTTGTTCCTGATCTTAGAGGAAATGCTTCCAGTTTTTCACCATTGAGAATGATGTTTGCTGCAGGTTTGTTGTATATGGCCTTTATGATGTTGAGGTAGGTTCCCTCTATGCCCACTTTCTAGAGAGTTTTTATCATAAATGGGTGTTGAATTTTGTCAAAAGCTTTTTCTGCATCTATTGAGATGATCATATGGTTTTTCTTCTTCAATTTGTTAATATGGTGTATCACATTGATTGATTTGCATATATTGAAGAATCCTTGCATCCCTGGGATAAATCCCACTCAATCACAGTGTATGATTCTTTTTTTAAAATTATTAATTAATTAATTAATTAATTAATTCATTTTTGGCTGTGTTGGGTCTCCGTTTCTGTGCGAGGGCCCTCTCCAGCTGCGGCAAGCGGGGGCCACTCTTCATCGCAGTGCGCGGGCCTCTCACCATTGCGGCCTCTCTTGCTGCGGAGCACAGGCTCCAGACGCGCAGGCTCAGTAGTTGTGGCTCACGGGCCCAGTTGCTCCGTGGCATGTGGGATCCTCCCAAACCAGGGCTCGAACCCGTGTCCCCTGCACCGGCAGGCGGACTCCCAATCACTGCGCCACCAGGGAAGCCCCCAGTGTATGATTCTTTTATTGTGTTGTTGGGTTTTATTTGCTAGTATTTTGTTGAGGATTTTTGCATCTATATTCAGCTGATACTGGCCTGTAATTTTCTATTTTTGTGGTATCTTTGTCTGGTTTTAGTATCAGGGTGATGGTGGCCTTGTAGAATGAGTTTGGGAGTGTTCCTTCCTCTGCAGTTCTTTGGAAGAGTTTGAGAAGGATGGGTGTTAGCTCTTCTCTAAATGTTTGATAGAATTCACCCGTGAGGCCATCTGGTCCTGGACTTTTGTTGGTTGGAAGATTTAAATCACAGTTTCAATTTCATTACTTGTGATTGGTCTGTTCATATTTTCTGTTTCTTCCTGGTTCAGTCTTGGAAGGTTAAACCTTTCTAAGAATTTGTCCATTTCTTCCAGGTTGTCCATTTTATTGGCATAGAGTTGCTTGTGGTAGTCTCTTATGATGCTTTGTATTTCTGAGGTGTCCATTGTAACTTCTCCTTTTTCATTTCTAATTCTATTGATTTGAGTCCTCTCCCTCTTTTTCTTGATGAGTCTGACTAAAGGTTTATCAATTTTGCTTACCTTCTCAAAGAACCAGCTTTTAGTTTTATTGATCTTTGCTGTTGTTTTCTTTGTTTCTATTTCATTTATTTCTGCTCTGATCTTTATGATTTCTTTCCTTTTACTAACTTTGGATTTTGTTTATTCTTCTTTCTCTAGTTCCTTTAGGTGTAAGGCTAGATTGTTTGAGATTTTTCTTGTTTCTTGAGGTAGGATTGTATTGTTATAAAGTTCCCTCTTAGAACTGCTTTTGACGCATCCCATAGGTTTTGGATCGTCGTGTTTTCATTGTCATTTGTCTCTAGGTATTTTTTGATTTCCTCTTTGATTTCTTCAGTGATCTCCTGGTTAGTTAGTAACATATTGTTTAGCCTCCACGTGTTTGTGTTTTTCACATTTTTTTCCCCCTGTAATTGATTTCTTTTTTTTTTAAACATCTTTATTGAAGTATAATTGCTTTACAATGGTGTGTTAGTTTCTGCTTTATAACAAAGTGAATCAGTTATACATATACATATGTTCCCATATCTCTTCCCTCTTGCATCTCCCTCCCTCCCACCCTCCCCATCCCACCCCTCTAGGTGGTCACAAAGCACCGAGCTGATCTCCCTGTGCTATGTGGCTGCTTCCCACTAGCTATCTATTTTACATTTGGTAGTGTATATATGTCCATGACACTCTCTCACCCTGTCACATCTCACCCCTCCCCCTCCCCATATCCTCAAGTCCATTCTCTAGTAGGTCTGTGTCTTTATTCCCGTCTTGCCACTAGGTTCTTCATGGCCCTTTTTTTTCCCCTTAGATTCCATATATATGTGTTAGCATACTGTATTTGTTTTTCTCTTTCTGACTTACTTCACTCTGTATGACAGACTCTAGGTCCATCCACCTCACTACAAATAACTCCATTTCATTTCTTTTTATGGCTGAGTAATATTCCATTGTATATATGTGCCACATCTTCTTTATCCATTCATCTGTCGATGGACACTTAGGTTGCTTCCATGTCCTGGCTATTGTAAATAGAGCTGCAATGAACATTTTGTTACATGACTCTTTTTGACCTATGGTTTTCTCAGGGTATATGCCCAGTAGTGGGATTGCTGGGTCGTATGGTAGTTCTATTTGTAGTTTTTAAGGAACCTCCATACTGTTCTCCATAGTGGCTGTATCAATTTACATTCCCACCAACAGTGCAAGAGGGTTCCCTTTCCTCCACACCCTCTCCAGCATTTACTGTTTCTAGATTTTTTGATGATGGCCATTCTGACCGGTGTGAGATGATATCTCATTGTAGTTTTGATTTGCATTTCTCTAATGATTAATGATGTTGAGCATTCTTTCATGTGTCTGTTGGCTATCTGTATATCTTCTTTGGAGAAATGTCTATTTAGGTCTTCTGCCCATTTTTGGATTGGGTTGTTCGTTTTTTTGTTATTGAGCTACATGAGCTGCTTGTAAATCTTGGAGGTTAATCCTGTCAGTTGCTTCATTTGCAAATATTTTCTCCCATTCTGATGGTTGTCTTTTGGTCTTGTTTATGGTTTCCTTTGCTGTGCAAAAGCTTTTAAGTTTCATTAGGTCCCATTTGTTTATTTCTGTTTTTTTTTTTTTTCAAACATCTTTATTGAAGTATAATTGCCTTACAATAGTGTGTTAGCATCTGCTTTATAACAAAGTGAATCTGTTATACATATACAATATGTTCCCATTTCTCTTCCCTCTTGCATCTCCCTCCCTCCCACCCTCCCCATCCCACCCCTCTAGGTGGTCACAAAGCACCGAGCTGATCTCCCTGTGCTATGCGGCTGCTTCCCACTAGCTATCTATTTTACATTTGGTAGTGTATATATGTCCATGACACTCTCTTACCCTGTCACATCTCACCCCACTCCCTCCCCATATCCTCAAGTCCATTCTCTAGTAGGTCTGTGTCTTTATTCCCGTCTTGCCACTAGGTTCTTCATGGCCTTTTTTTTTTTTTCCCTTAGATTTCATATATATGTGTTAGCATACTGTATTTGTTTTTCTCTTTCTGACTTACTTCACTCTGTATGACAGACTCTAACTCCATCCACCTCATTACAAATACCTCCATTTCATTTCTTTTTATGGCTGAGTAATATTCCATTGTATATATGTGCCACATCTTCTTTATCCATTCATCTGTCGATGGACATTTAGGTTGCTTCCATGTCCTGGCTATTGTAAATAGAGCTGCAATGAACATTTTGGTACATGACTCTTTTTGACCTATGGTTTTCTCAGGGTATATGCCCAGTAGTGGGATTGCTGGGTCGTATGGTAGTTCTATTTGTAGTTTTTTAAGGAACCTCCATACTGTTCTCCATAGTGGCTGTATCAATTTACATTCCCACCAACAGTGCAAGAGTGTTCCCTTTCCTCCACACCCTCTCCAGCATTTACTGTTTCTAGATTTTTTGATGATGGCCATTCTGACCGGTGTGAGATGATATCTCATTGTAGTTTTGATTTGCATTTCTCTAATGATTAATGATGTTGAGCATTCTTTCATATGTCTGTAGGCCATCTGTATATCTTCTTTGGAGAAATGTCTATTTAGATCTTCTGCCCATTTTTGGATTGGGTTGTTCGTTTTTTTGTTATTGAGCTGCATGAGCTGCTTGTAAATCTTGGAGATTAATCCTTTGTCAGTTGCTTCATTTGCAAATATTTTCTCCCATTCTGAGGGTTGTCTTTTGGTCTTGTTTATGGTTTCCTTTGCTGTGCAAAAGCTTTTCAGTTTCATTAGGTCCCATTTGTTTATTTGTGTTCTTATTTCCATTTCTCTGGGAGCTGGGTCAAAAAGAATCTTGCTGTGATGTATGTCATAGAGTGTTCTGCCTATGTTTTCCTCTAAGAGTTTGATAGTGTCTGCCCTTACACTTAGGTCTTTAATCCATTTTGAGTTTATTTTTGTGCATGGTGTCAGGGAGTGTTCTAATTTCATACTTTTACATGTATCTGTCCAATTTTCCCAGCACCACTTATTGAAGAGGCTGTCTTTTCTCCACTGTATATGTTTGCCTCCTTTATCAAAGATAAGGTGACCATATGTGCGTGGGTTTATCTCTGGGCTTTCTATCCTGTTCCATTGATCTATATTTCTTTTCTTGTGCCAGTACCAAACTGTCTTGATTACTGTAGCTTTGTAATATAGTCTGAAGTCAGGGAGCCTGATTCCCCCAGCTCCATTTTTCGTTCTCAAGATTGCTTTGGCTATTTGGGGTCTTTTGTGTTTCCATACAAACTGTGAAATTTTTTGTTCTAGTTCTGTGAAAAATGCCAGTGGTAGTTTGATAGGGATTGCATTGAATCTGTAGATTGCTTTGGGTAGTAGAGTCATTTGCACAATGTTGATTCTTCCAATCCAAGAACATGGTATATCTCTCCATCTATTTGTATCATCTTTAATTTCTTTCATCAGTGTCTTATAATTTTCTGCATACAGGTCTTTTGTCTTCTTAGGTAGGTTTATTCCTAGATATTTTATTCTTTTTGTTGCAATGGTAAACGGGAGTGTTTTCTTAATTTCACTTTCAGATTCTTCATCATTAGTGTATAGGGATGCACGAGATTTCTGTGCATTAATTTTGTATCCTGCTACTTTACCAAATTCATTGATTAGCTCTAGGAGTTTTCTGGTAGCATCTTTAGGATTCTCTATGTATAGTATCATGTCATATGCAAACAGTGACAGCTTTACTTCTTCTTTTCTGATTTGGATTCCTTTTATTTCTTTTTCTTCTCTGATTGCTGTGGCTAACACTTCCAAAACTATGTTGAATAATAGTGGTGAGAATGGGCAACCTTGTCTTGTTCCTGATCTTAGTGGAAATGGTTTCAGTTTTTCACCATTGAGGACGATGTTGGCTGTGGGTTTGTCATATATGGCCTTTATTATGTTGAGGAAAGTTCCCTCTATGCCTACTTTCTGCAGGACTTTTATCATAAATGGGTGTTGAATTTTGTCAAAAGCTTTCTCTGCATCTATTGAGATGATCATATGGTTTTTCTCCTTCAATTTGTTAATATGGTGTATCACGTTGATTGATTTGCGTATACTGAAGAATCCTTGCATTCCTGGGATAAACCCCACTTGATCATGGTGTATGATCCTTTTAATGTGCTGTTGGATTCTGTTTGCTAGTATTTTGTTGAGGATTTTTGCATCTATGTTCATCAGTGATATTGGCCTGTAGTTTTCTTTCTTTGTGACATCTTTGCCTGGTTTTGGTATCAGGGTGATGGTGGCCTCGTAGAATGAGTTTGGGAGTGTTCCTCCCTCTGCAATATTTTGGAAGAGTTTGAGAAGGATAGGTGTTAGCTCTTCTCTAAATGTTTGATAGAATTCACCTGTGAAGCCATCTGGTCCTGGGCTTCTGTTTGTTGGAAGGTTTTTAATCACAGTTTCAATTTCAGTGCTTGTGATTGGTCTGTTCATATTTTCTATTTCTTCCTGGTTCAGTCTCGGAAGGTTGTGCATTTCTAAGAATCTGTCCATTTCTTCCAGGTTGTCCATTTTATTGGCATAGAGTTGCTTGTAGTAATCTCTCATGATCGTTTGTATTTCTGCAGTGTCAGTGGTTACTTCTCCTTTTTCATTTCTAATTCTATTGATTTGAGTCTTCTCCCTTTTTCTCTTGATGAGTCTGGCTAATGGTTTATCAATTTTGTTTATCTTCTCAAAGAACCAGCTTTTACTTTCATTGATTTTTGCTATTGTTTCCTTCATTCCTTTTTCATTTATTTCTGACCTGATCTTTATGATTTCTTTCCTTCTGACAGCTTCGGGGTTTTTTTGTTCTTCTTTCTCTAATTGCTTTAGGTGCAAGGTTAGGTTGTTTATTAGAGATGTTTCCTGTTTCTTGAGGTAGGCTTGTATTGCTATAAACTTCCCTCTTAGAACTGCTTTTGCTGCGTCCCATAGGTTTTGGGTCGTCGTGTCTCCATTGTCATTTGTTTCTAGGTATTTTTTGATTTCCCCTTTGATTTCTTCAGTGATCACTTCGTTATTAAGTAGTGTATTGTGTAGCATCCATGTGTTTGTATTTTTTACAGATCTTTTCCTGTAATTGATATCTAGTCTCATAGTGTTGTGGTCGGAAAAGATACTTGATACGATTTCAATTTTCTTAAATTTACCAAGGCTTGATTTGTGACCCAAGATATGATCTATCCTGGAGAATGTTCCATGAGCACTTGAGAAAAATGTGTATTCTGTTGTTTTTGGGTGGAACGTCCTATAAATATCAATTAAGTCCATATTGTTTAATGTATCATTTAAAGCTTGTGTTTCCTTATTTATTTTCATTTTGGATGATCTGTCCATTGGTGAAAGTGGGGTGTTAAAGTCCCCTACTATGATTGTGTTGCTGTCAATTTCCCCTTTCATGGCTGTTAGTATTTGCCTTATGTATTGAGATACTCCTATGTTGGGTGCATAAATATTTACAATTGTTATACCTTCCTCTTGGATCGATCCCTTGATCATTATATAGTGTCCTTCTTTGTCTCTTGTAATAGTCTTTATTTTAAAGTCTATTTTGTCTGATATGAGAATTGTTACTCCAGCTTTCTTTTGATTTCCATTTGTATGGAATATCTTTTTCCATCCCCTCACTTTCAGTCTGTATGTGTCCCTAGGTCTGAAGTGGTTCTCTTGTAGATAGCATATATATGGGTCTTGTTTTTGTATCCATTCAGCCAGTCTGTGTCTTTTGGTGGGAGCATTTAATCCATTTACATTCAAGGTAATTATCGATATGTATGTTCCTATTCCCATTTTCTTAAATGCTTTGGGTTTGTTATTGTAGGTGTTTTCCTTCTCTTGTGTTTCTTGCCTAGAGAAGTTCCTTTAGCATTTGTTGTAAAGCTGGTTTGGTGGTGCTGAACTCTCTCAGCTTTTGCTTGTCTGTAAAGGTTTTAATTTCTCCATCACATCTGAATGAGATCCTTGCTGGGTAGAGTAATCTTGGTTGTAGGTTTTTCTCCTTCATCACTTTAAGTATATCCTGCCACTCCCTTCTGGCTTGCAGAGTTTCTGCTGAGAGATCAGATGTTAACGTTATGGGGATTCCCTTGTGTGTTATTTGTTGTTTTTCCCTTGTTGCTTTTAATATGTTTTCTTTATATTTAATTTTTGACAGTTTGATTAATATGTGTCTTGGCGTGTTTCTCCTTGGATTTATCCTGTATGGGACTCTCTGTGCTTCCAGGACTTGATTAACTATTTCCTTTCCCATATTAGGGAAGTTTTCAACTATCATCTCTTCAAATATTTTCTCAGTCCCTTTCTTTTTCTCTTCTTCTGGGACCCCTATAATTCGAATGTTGGTGCATTTAATGTTGTCCCAGAGGTCTCTGAGACTGTCCTCATTTCTTTTCATTCTTTTTTCTTTATTCTGCTCTGTAGTAGTTATTTCCACCATTTTATCTTCCAGGTCACTTATCCGTTCTTCTGCCTCAGTTATTCTGCTATTGATCCCATCTAGAGTATTTTTAATTTCATTTATGTGTTTTTCATTGTTGCTTGGTTCCTCTTTAGTTCTTCTACATCCTTGTTAAATGTTTCTTGCATTTTGTCTATTCTATTTCCAAGATTTTGGATCATCTTTACTATCATTATTCTGAATTCTTTTTCAGGTAGACTACCTATTTCCTCTTCATTTGTTAGGTCTGGTTTGTTTTGACCCTGCTCCTTCATCTGCTGTGTGTTTTTCTGTCGTCTCATTTTGCTTATCTTACTGTGTTTGGGGTCTCCTTTTCACAGGCTGCAGGTTCGTAGTTCCCGTTGTTTTTGGTATCTGTCCCCAGTGGCTAAGGTTGGTTCAGTGGGTTGTGTAGGCTTCCTGGTGGAGGGAACTAGTGCCTGAGTTCTGGTGGATGAGGCTGTATCTTGTCTTTTTGGTGGGCACGTCCACGTCTGGTGGTGTATTTTGTGGTGTCTGTGGCCTTATTATGATTTTAGGCAGCCTCTCTGCTGATGGATGGGGCTGTGTTCCTGTCTTGCTAGTTGTTTGGCATAGGGTGTCCAGCACTGTAGCTTGCTGGTCGTTGAGTGAAGCTGGGTCTTGATGTTGAGATGGAGATCTCTGAGAGATTTTTGCCATTTGGTATTACGTGGAGATGGGAGGTCTCTTGTGGACCAGTGTCCTGAAGTTGGCTCTCCCACCTCAGAGGCACAGCCCTGATGCCTGGCTGGAGCACCAAGAGCCTTTCATGCACACGGCTCAGAGTAAAAGGGAGAAAAAATAGAAAGAAAGAGGCTATAATATAGTGAAGTAAAATAAAGCTATTATAAAGCAAAGCTATACAGACAAAATCTCACCCAGAGGCATATACATATACACTCACAAAAAAAGGAAAAGGGGAAAAATTAATATCTCCTGCTCCCAGAGTCCACCTCCTGACTTTGGGATGATTCGTTGTCTATTCAGGTGTTCAGCAGATGCAGGCACATCAAGTTGTTTGTGGAGCTTTAATCCGCTGCTCCTGAGGCTGCTGGGAGAGATTTCCCTTTCTCTTCTTTGTTCGCACGGCTCCCGGGGTTCAACTTTGGATTTGGACCCGCCTCTGCGTGTAGGTCTCCTGAGGGCATCTGTTCCCCGCCCAGACAGGACGGGATTAAAGGAGCAGCTGCTTCGGGGGCTCTGGCTCACTCAGGCCGGGAGGAGGGAGGGGTACAGAGGAGGTGGGGCGAGCCTGCCGGGGCAAAGGCCAGCATGACGTTACACCAGCCTGAGACGCACCGTGCGTTCTCCCGGCAAAGTTGTCCATGGATCATGGGACCCTGGCAGTGGCAGGCTGCACTGGCTCCCGGGAGGGGCGGTGTGGAGAGTGACCTGTGCTCGCACACAGGCTTTTTGGTGGCGGCAGCAGCAGCCTTAGTGTCTCACGCCTGTCTCTGGGGCCCGCGCTGATCGCCACGGCTCACGCCCGTCTCTGGAGCTCATTTAGGCGGCGCTCTGAATCCCCTCTCCTTGCGCACCAGGAAACAAAGAGGGTAGAAGAAGTCTCTTGCCTCTTCGGTAGCTGCAGACTTTTTCCTGGACTCCCTCCCGGCTAGCTGTGGGGCACTAACCCCTTCAGGCTGTGTTCACGCCGCCAACCCCAGTCCTCTCCTTGCGATCCGACCGAAGCCCGAGCCTCAGCTCCCAGCCCCGCCCGCCCCGGCAGGTGAGCAGACAAGCCTCTCGGGCTGGTGAGTGCTACTCAGCACAGATCCTCCGTGCGGGAATCTCTCCGCTTTGCCCTCTGCACCCCTGTGGCTGCGCTCTCCTCCGTGGCTCCGAAGCTTCCCCCCTCTGCCACCCGCAGTCTCTGCCCGCGAAGGGGCTTCCTAGTGTGTGGAAACCTTTCCTCCTTCACAGCTCCCTCCCACTGGTGCAGGTGCCGTCCCTATTCTTTTGTCTCTGTTATTTCTTTTTTCTTTTGCCCTACCCAAGTACGGGGGGAGTTTCTTGCCTTTTGGGAGGTCTGATGTTTTCTGCCAGCGTTCAGTGGGTGTTCTGTAGGAGCAGTTCCACGTGTAGATGTATTTCTACTGTATCTGTGGGAAGGAAGGTGATCTCCGCATCTTACTCTTCCGCCATCTTCTCTCCGATGTAATTGATTTCTAATCTCGTAGCATTGTGGTTGGAAAAGATGGTTGATATGATTTCAGTTTTGTTAAATTTACTGAGGCTTGATTTGTGACCCAAGATGTGATCTATCCTGGAGAATGTTCCTTGTGCATTTGAGAAGAAAGTGTAATCTGCTATTTTTGGATGGAATATCTTATAAATATCAATTAAATCTATCTGGTCTATTGTGTCATTTAAAGCTTGTGTTTACTTATTAATTTTCCATCTGGATGATGTGTCCATTTGTATAAGTGAGGTATTAAAGTCCCCCACTATTATTGTGTTACTGTCGATTTCTTCTTTTATAGCTGTTAGCATTTGCCTTATGTATTGAGGTGCTCCTATGTTGGGTGCATATATATTTATAATTGTTATATCTTCTTCTTGGATTGATCCCTTGATCATTATGTAGTGTCCTTCCTTGTCTCTTGTAACATTCTTTATTTTAAAGTCTATTTTATCTGATATGAGTATTGCTACTCCAGCTTTCTTTTGATTTCCATTTGCATGGAATATCTTTTTCCACCCCCTCACTTTCAGT